>NW_015387630.1:36938-69255 GCF_001527695.2 Protobothrops mucrosquamatus
ACTTTTAAATTATTGTCCAGTGGATTCAAAATAAAGGCCTTTTCTTTTAATTTAATTTCCTCTTCTAACTGATTACGTTTTTGCATTTGTTTACGCCTATAAACATTATTCATATGAATCAGGGCACCTCTCATATATGCTTTACTTGCATCCCAAACCATTGAAATCGAGGTGTCTTTATACATATTCAATAAAAAAAATTCTTTCATTAATCTTTACATTTTTGCACATTTCCCTCATATCTAAATAAATTTTCATTTAATCTTCAAGTCCTTTTGCTCCCGTCTCCAACCCATAATTCCATCCATACCAGACTATGATCTGATAATGTTCTAGGAAAAATCTTAATATTCTTCACCCTAGAAAAGAAGTCATTTGTTATTAAAAAAAATCAATTCTAGAATGAGATTGATGTCTGTCCGAGAAAAAAGTAAAGTCTCTTTCTTCTATATTTCGTTCTCTCCAAATGTCTCTTAATTCCAGATCATCCTTCAAATCAAAAAAAGTTTTAGGCAATATAGAATAACTTGAAGCTTTAAAGGAACCTTTCTTATCTTTACTAGAGTCTAACACTCCATTCCAATCCCCCATCATAATAACTGATTTGTAATCCAGTTGATTTATTTTTTGATGTATCAACTTATAAAACTGTTTCTGTTGTTGATTTGGACCATATAATCCAATAATAAGACATCTTCTTTCATTCAAGACTAGTTCAATAAACACATATCTACCATCCGGATCAGAATCTATCAATTTAGGCATAAAATCTTGTCTCACATAAATAGCTACCCCGCATTTTTTCTGCGGAGCAGATGCTATAAAATGTGTACCCAGCCGTAAATTAATCAAATACTTTTGATCCTTTGTAGAAATATGAGTTTCTTGTAAGCACACAACATCATTCTTGTGTTGTTTCAAATAATGAAAAATCTTCTTTCTTTTCTGTGGTGAATTCAAGCCATTAACATTCCATGTCAGAAACTTTGCCATTTTTAGTGGCAGAGAGCCTCTGGAACACTCCTTGAAGATCAGCTGTCACCGATCTCTTCGGTCTTGCACCTCCCACTGGCTCTGAAGTAACTTGATACACTGTAGGTACAACATCAACTTTTTGCTGTTCTTTTTCCTTACGTCTGTGGGCTTCATGGGTCATTCTCTGTACCTTCGGATCATCTTTCATCTCAATAGACTGCTGCTTAAATCTCTCCTGTAAGTCTGTAGCACCTGAGGATGTAGCTCCTTCAACCATTTGTTCCTCAAGCGTTCCTTCCTTTCTAGTAGCTCGTGGAGATGATGGTGAACCTGCTTTCAGAACTGAAGTATAAAAATCTCTTGCTTTTAAAATTGAGTTCAATCTGTAACGTGTACCCATATAATTCACAAGTACACTAACAGGTATATCCCATCTGAATTGTATTTGTCGCTTTTTCAATTCTTCAACCAAAAAGGCAAAATCCTTCCTTCTCCTCAATATTTTAGGTGGAATTTCCTTTAAAATTATAACATCTTGTGCTGCAACTTGGAATCTCTGCTTGTAAAAGGCTTGGATGATTTCATTTCGAATTGATCTTCTAGAAAAATAAATTACAACATCTCTTGGTAGGTTTCTCTGTCTTGCTACCCATGAATTGACCCTAAAAAATTTCTCTATTTCTTTCATAATTTCTTCAGGATCACAAGACAAAACCAAAGCCAAATCTGCTGCAATCTCCTCCTTCAAATTTTCTTGGGCATTCTCCTTCAATCCCCTTATTCTCAAGGCATATTCCATATCTCTATATTGTGACATAATAACTTCATTCTGAGTTGAATCCACATTTTCCTCCACTTTTCCAAGTCTATAATCCAATCTCTCCACATTTTCTTCCACCTCCTCCACCCATGCCTCTATACGTTCTGCATGAAATGCCAAACCCTGCACAGCCAACAATATGTCCTCTCTCATCTCAGCATTTTTCCTTTCAAAAAGCTCCTCTGTCTCTATTTTAATCTGTTTTACTGCATTCGTTATGGCATCCTGTAAATCTTTAAGTGTAATTGCAGCAGCTGGGGGAGAAGGTGGAGGGGTCTTAAGTCTCTGCTGTTGCGTTGTTTGAACAACTGGAGAGGAAATTGAGCCTTTCAAAGAAGCAGAAGTTCCTGCGCGTTTTGAAGCCATTTTTACTTCCGGTGGCATCGCCGTGTCGATGCCGGCTTTCTTTTAAGCCGTCTGCCTCGGGGCTGTGTGAAAGCTGCAGGAACAGCGCTCAACAGCTGTTCCGCGGCTCGAAGCCTATCTCCCTGGGCATAGGGGAGACGGTGAGATTTTTCCGGATAGAGGTTGAGTTCCCTTGTCCTCTTTTTGGAGGACAAAGGTGAGAACTCCCTCGGAGTCCGGTCTTGGGATGCCTTTGTTCTCAGGAACAAAGCCAGACGCTGCTACCACTTCTGCCAATTTAAGAGACTGTAAGTAAATTTACAAGCAGACGGAGCTGACCAGGAGGACTGGAAAATTGGATTAATTGTGACTTTAACTCAGATAAAAAAGTGTCTTCTTCAATTGTTATTTGAATTATAAGAATTTAGAAAAGATGGCTGCGGAAGGGAGTTTCCCTGTTTGATCCTTATGAGACTTTTGTTTTTACTTGGCAAAGAAAAGACGGATGAAACAATGTATCAGTCTTTCTGTCAATCTTAGTTAAGAGCAAGCTTTCTATTCCTTTTCTATTTTTGCTCCAAATAAATAATAACTGTTGCTTTTTTGAAATTAAAAGAGACTTATAAGATGTGATAAAGGGGAAAAAGAATTAAAACCAATTTTTTTATCTCAAATCATTACAATATCTTATGTTCAAAATACATATTCTATCCATTTAAATATATTCTATTTTAGATCTCATGTATAGATCAAAACCCCAATCCCTTTCAGTCTTATTCTAGCTTTTTTCCTCTGCCAAATCATCTTTCGTATCTTCGCTTTTAATTCATCAAAAGGATCTCCTTGTATTGTTGTAACTATTGTTTGATATTGATAAGGGCGTTCAGTTGCTGTTTTCTTAAGAGGGCTAGCTGATTTAACAGGTCGTCTCTTTATTTTTCCAGTTCGATGCAGTTGTCCCGAAGTATTTATCTTGTCTTTCATCTGTTTTTCTTCTTTATCTTCAAATTCCTTCTGGTTTATAAGAAAAGTCCTTTCCTTGTTCTCTATTATCAGTTTCCTCTCTGTGTTTTCCACTGTTTGTATTTGTTGAGTGTCTAAGTCTTCTGTCATAACATTTGGTTGTTTCCCCTTCTTTATAGAATTCTGTATAGATGATTCTTTAGTTGAAGTCATAGTTTGAACTTGCATACGGAGAGTTTGGATAATTGCTTTTAACATATAAAGAATTTGTTCCTGTACTTCCTCTGTGGGAGAAATCCATTCCTGTTCTTCTTCCATTGTCGTGTATTAAACTAAACAAAAAACTTACAATCAGAAAGTCCACCAAGTAAAAAGCTGAGCTGAGTTTCTTGCAGATGGTGCTTCAAGGTTGCTTTATATCTTATCTGTTTTCAAGGCTGTCAACAAGTCTCTCTTAAAGAATAGCAGGTTACAGTCTCAAATTTAGCCAGCAAATGTCATCTCAGAGTTAGTTAGATCTTTTCAGTTTTCTTTTCCCCCTCTATTTTAAGGGGGAGAAAAAGAACCCAAATGTTCAATAATAGTTAAAGTAAAAATCAGAGAAGAAAAAAAAATAGAGAGTAGAAAGTTACAAGTCTTATAATCCACCAGTTTTAGAAAATAGAATTCCAATTAGGATCCCAGTATTTTTCCAACGTTTTAGACTTCCAAGTGGTTGATAGCCACTGTTTCTGGAGGGAGGGCTAAAATCCCCCTTCCCTCACCACAGGGGGGAAAGTACTTTAGCAGCTTATGCAGGTAATTAAGTAATTAGGATGTAAGAGAGGCAGATCTCACCCAATCCTTTCCACGCTGCTTTGAAGTTGCCAGATGTCAATGTGACTTTGGCTGTTAGCAGCCTAGGGACGAGTCATATTTCTATGGCCGGTCCTTTTGTCCGCCGGTTTGGAGGAATTGCCAGGTCTGACAGGAGAGTTGCTGCTCTCCTGCGATCCAGCAAAAGCCCCTCCTTGCTGGTCGCCTCTTCGGGGCGATTTTTGGCCCTTTTCAGGGCCCCTCAGCGATGCAAAACTGAATGGGGGAGAGAGAGCAGATCTCCCAGCTGTCCATGGTGGCTGCGTGACGAAACCGGAAGCCCTGAAAGAGAAGAATTAAAGGTTTCCATTAAATGATGGTTATGAAATTGACTAGAGTGGTGGCATTCTCTTGAGAAATTAATGGAAACCAGCCTAGCTTGTATTCAGTATTAAGCTTAGCTGTAATCCTTTAGCCTTCAGGCAGCTTAAAAATGTTAAAAATAAATGAATGCAGGAATGATAACCATTTTTAAAGATACATTTCTCTATTATTAGGAGCAAGGGAGCAAGAAATTATGAGTTGATGAAATGTGAGCATGGGGGGGGAGGCTAAGTAAGCAGGGAGTGGCAAAAGAGCAGGGTGGAGCAAGGAAAGAGCAGGATGTTGGACCCTTCAGAGCATTGAAAAAAGCAGATGTTTGGTGGCCACATGGGAAGATAAATCAGAAGGAACTGGAATAGAAGAAATATACCTTGATTCATCTCATGCTTTCTTCAGTCCTGATTCCTCATGAAAATTGGCTGCTGAGAGTTGGGAGACCTTTTACAATAGCTTGAAAGTTAAGCAGAATTGCCAGGGTGCTGTCTCTGCTGTAGCCACCATTCAGAATATCCTGCTTGTAATTCTACTGAGAGATTTTGTGGATAAGAAGAATAACATCAAATAAAACCAGTAATAATGAAATCACTAAAACACCAGATTAAAACGATGATAGGCATTTTTTTCCAAACAATGAGGGAAAGGGATGGATTTCTTCATTCATCCAAAGCATAACAAACATTGTTCTTGGTGAACATAATGTCAACTCCATTTTGGAGAAATGCCATTTTTTGATAGAAAGACAACTGTTCTAGTTACACTAAAGAAAGAAAATACAGTAGAACTGAAAAAAAAGTGTATGGGATCTTTCATAAGACTACATTTCTAGAAAAATTTTCCTAACTTGGGGAGAGATAACTCCTAAAGAGGGATCTCTGCAGACAATCTTAATTAGCAGTCCCCCAAAAAGGCTAATCCTGCAGTCAGTCCTACACAGAGAACACAGCTTTTCTTCTAAATTATCCCTGAGATGCAGATTTGATTCAGTTGTCATTTGCTGTAGGAGAAAGAGGTCCAATCATTAACCAGTGACTACAAGTCACAGCTTCTAGATCAGGGGTGTCAAACTGCCGGCCTGTGGGCCGGATGCATCATGTCGAAACTGCGCCCACCCCATTGCCGGCAATGGAAAAAATGTCACGATACGTCGCGACACGTCACGTGACATTGCGAGTTTGACACCCCTGTTCTAGACCCATCTTAACTACAAGACAGACTGGCCAAAGAGGTGAACTTTTTCTCTTTCTCTCTTCTCAAATCCCATGTTCTCAAGCATAAAAAGTCTCACTTCACAATCCCATATATAAAAATTCTTTTATGAAGTCATTCACTCAATCAGAATAGAGCTGGAAAGGACCTTGGATGTCTTCTAGTCCAACCACCAGCTCAAGCATAAGACCCTATCCCATTTCAGACAAGTGACTGTCTAGTCTCTTCTTAAAAATCTCCAGTGATGGAGTGCCCATGATTTCTGGAGGCAAGCTGTTCCACTGGTTAATTGTTCTCACTGTTAGGAAGTTTCTCCTTAATTCCATGTTGCTTCTCTCCTTGATTAGTTTCCATCCATCCTACATATAAGTGCTTTGGTAAATAAGTTGACTCCCTCCTTTTTGTGGCAACCTCTCAAATACTGAAATTCTGCTATCATGTCACTTCTAGTCCTTCTTTTATCTAGACTAGCCAAACCCAAATCCTGCAACCATTCTTCATGTGTTTTAGTCTCTAGGCCTTTAATCATCTTAGTTACTCTTTTTTGCACTTTTTCTAAAGTCTCAACTTTTTTTTGTAATATGGTGACCAAAACTGGATTCAGTATTCCAAGTGTGATCTTACTACAGTGAGGGAAAAATTATTTGATCCCCTGCTGATTTTGTACGTTTGCCCACTGACAAAGAAATAATCAGTCTATAATTGTAAGGGTAGGTTTCTTTTAACAGTGAGAGACAGAATAACAATAAAAAAATCCAGAAAAATGCATTTCAAAAAAGTTACAAATTGATTTGCATTTTAATGAGTGAAATAAGTATTTGATTCCCTATCAATCAGCAAGATTTCTGGCTCCCAAACTTCTTTTATACAGGTAACGAGCTGAGATTAGGAGCACTCTCTTAAAGGGAGTGCTCTTAATCTCAGCTTGTTAACTGTATAAAAGACACCTTCCACAAAAGCAATCAATCAATCAGAATCCAAACTCTCCACCATGGCCAAGACCAAAGAGCTGTCCAAGGATGTCAGAGACAGGATTGTAGATCTACACAAGGCTGGAATGGGCTACAAGACTATCGCCAAGCAGCTTGGTGAGAAGGTGACAACAGTTGGTGCGATTATTTGCAAATGGAAGAAACACAAAATAACTGTCAATTTCCCTCGGTCTGGGGCTCCATGCAAGATATCAGCTCATGGAGTTTCAATGATCATGAGAATGGTGAGGAATCATCCCAGAACTACACAGGAGGATATTGTCAATGATCTTAAGGGAGCTGGGACCATAGTCACCCAGAAAACAATTGGTAACACACTACGCTGTGAAGGACTGTAATCCTGCAGCACCTGCAAGGTTCCCCTGCTCAAGAAAGCACATGTACAGGCCCATCTGAAGTTTGCCAGTGAACATCTGAATGATTCAGAGGAGAACTGGGTGAAAGTGTTGTGGTCAGATGAGATCAAAATCAAGCTCTTTGGCATCAACACAACTTACTGTATTTGGAGGAGGAGAAATGCTGCCAATGACCCCAAGAGCACCATCCCCACCGTCAAGCATGGAGGTGGAAACATTATGCTTTGGGGATGTTTTTCTGCTAAGGGGCAGGACAACTACACCGCATCAAAGGGATGATATACAGGGCCATGTACCATCAAATATTGGGTGAGAAACTCCTTCCCTCAGCCAGGGCATTGAAAATGGGTCATGGATGGGTATTCCAGCATGGCAATGATCCAAAACACACTGCCAAGGCAACAAAGGAGTGGCTCAAGAAGAAGCACTTTAAGGTCCTAGAGTGGCCTAGCCAGCCTCCAGACCTTAATCCCATAGAAAATCTGTGGAGGGAGCTGAAGGTTCAAGCTGCCAAACATCAACCTCAAAACCTTAATGACTTGGAGAGGATCTGCAAAGAAGAGTGGGATAAAATCCCTCCTCAGATGTGTGCACATACCGCTGTCACATACTGCTGGTTCACATTTAAGTGATCGTGCACCAGGACTCCAAGATCCTTCTCACAGTCACTGTTTTTGAGCCAGATTTCGCCTAATCTGTTCTTGTAGCTTTGATTTTTCCTGCCTAAGTGTAAAACCTTACTTTTCTCTGCATAAAATTTCATTTTGTTAGGTAGAGCCCATTGTTCAAGTCTGTCAGGATCTTTTTGGATCCTGAGCTTGTCTTCTCGGATGTTGGCTATTCTTGCCAGCTTAGTGTCATCTGCAAATTTGATGAGTTCCGCTTTTATTCCCTCAAAGTCATTTATGAAGATATTGAAGAGTACTAAGACGGAACCCTGTGGCACCCCACTGCTTACTTCCCTCCATGTAGATGTAGTACCATTAAGGACAACTCATTGAATATGGTTTGTCAGCCAGTTACAAATCCATCTGGTGGTGATGCTGTTTACCCCACATTTTTCTAGATCAAAGTTGTGATCTACTTTGTTGAATGCCTTGCTGAAATCTAAATATACTATGTCCACAGCATTTTGCTGGTCTACTAATTTAGTCACTTTGTCACAGAATGAAATAAGATTGGTTTGGCATGATCTGTTTTTAAGAAATCCATGCTGGCTTTTAGTTATAACTTTATTTGTTTGTAGATATTTGCAGATCTGTTTTTTGATTGTCTTTTCCAGTATCTTCCCAGGTATTGATGTTAGGCTGATTGGTCTGTAGATTCCTGGGTTTGTTTGTTTTTTCTTTTTTGAAGATGGGAACCACATCACTCTTTTCCAATCCTCAGGTAATTTCCCAGTGTTCCAGGATTTTTGAAAGATATAAGTACAATGGTTCTGAGATAACGTCTGCCAGCTCCTTCAGAATTCTGGGATGTAGGAGATTTCCGGTGACGTCACTGAAGTTAGACCCGGGGAAAGACTCTCCGCTCCCCGGGTCCGATTTTCATCTGCTGGTGAGCCCATTTGGGCCAAATGCCGCCCCGGAGAGGTGGCCACCAAAGGGCAAAACTTTGGGGACCATGGGCCGGCAATAGCCAGCTCATTGAAGCCAAAGCAGCCCCTGGAATCAGCGGAAGAAAGGCGGACCACGTTCATGCAATCCGTCATTAACAGCTGATCATCGGAGACGGAGAAAGCAGCGTAGATTGACAGCAAGCAGCTGAGCCGGGTGAGAACACTCTCTTCTTTCCTGGTGAAAGTGGATTTTTTTTGCTAAATAGCCTGCTTGTAGTCTGAGAGCGGAGTTTTTAGGAAGGGGTGTAGTTTTCCTCCCCCCCCATATACAAGCCGTGGTTTAAGCTATTCTGCATTTTAAAAACAAACGCTCAACACAGTAAAGCTGTCTGAGACTTAATAGAAACTTGGGAAGCTTGCTTCTTTTATGGACACCTTTTTTCTCTGCTTTAAGTTGGAAAGCCACTGCAATTTTACTTGTTACTTTTAAAACTCTACAAACTTTTTCTCTCCTCTGGACTTCTTTCTTTTTTTTCTATCTAAGTGCAGGGAATGGATACATTGTATCCCTTGGTAGTTACATTGAAAACTTTTTTTTTCTCTTTGTCTGGTGTTTATTCAGACTAGAAGCTTGGCTGTATGCCCAGACATGCTTATCTAAGACCTTGAAGCTTGTTGAAAAAGAAAAAGGAAGCTTTTTTCCTGCTTTGGCTTGGCTGTACAACACAGACTATTCATTTTAGATACGTGATATTTTGAGTCATCTCTCTCCTTGGATTATAAACATCCTGCCAAGAAGAATTGAATACCAAGGAACTTTTTTTCTTTTTTTTTCTCTTTTCTTTTTTTCCTTTTCTTTGAACAGAACCTGGTGGATTATAAATTCGATATCTTTCTCCTTTGCTTTTTGTTTTTTCCTATTTCCTTTTTTCCCCTTTTTTGAATCTTTTCTTGAATATTCCTTTTTTAGTGGGAGAGTTTTTCTCCTCCTTTTTTTACTATTACTGTTTTTGTTCCTTTTTCTCTTGCTTTTTCCTTCTCAACATTTTTTAGCTTTTTTTGGAACTACTTTTTCCTCTTCAACTTTTTTTTGTGGTTTCCCCTCCTAGCAATAGGAGCTTACTGGAGTACAATTGGCCATTGGGCCATCTGGTGGATTACAATATAAGATATTAACTTAAAGATGAGTGCTTCAAACTTGACTAAACTTGGGAGAAAAGGATCTGCTCCTGCCTCGACTTCTGCGAGTCCAGTCTACCAAAAATCAATCACAACAGTGTTACAGCAAGAAAAAATGGATGCCCAACAAAAGAACACCCAGGCGATACTACAGACAGTTGCAGCTAAGGCAGCGTCCTCGACTAAAAATTAGGAAGATTTGAAAAATGATCTCGATTATATGAATCAAAAAATTGAAAGCTTCTAACAGGTGATTATAGATACTCAACAAAGGATCCAAAAGATAGAAGACAAATCAGTGGAAGTTGATCAGAAATTAGAATGCTTAAAAGATGAGAATCAAAGATTGGTCCAAACAAATGCGGAACTGGAAGACACTCTGGTGGTGATAGAGATGGAAAGAGCATCATACTTCTTAAGATTTCAAAACATAATAGAAGATAAGGATGAGAATCTTTTAGACTTGATAACTGAGCTACTTGCAGATCTTTTAGGAATGGGAAAGGCCCAAATGGAAGGAGAATTAGACCAGGTCTTTAGAGTCAATTCAAGCTATGCCAGAAGAAACAGAGTTCCCAGGGAAGTTCATGTTAGATTTCTTAAAAGATCTACACGAGATGAGATTTTGAGAAAAGTAAGAGATCAACTGCTAAAATATAAAGAAAAAGATGTAGCAGTGCTCAAGCAAATTCCCAGAAGGATAAGAGAGGCTTGAAGAGATTACCAGTTTTTAACCAGGAAATTGCTTGACAAAGGAGTGAACTTTAGATGCTTGGTCTCAGAAGGGATATTAATTTTCTGGGATTCGAAAAGATACAGATTGGACACCCTGCTCAAAGCAGCGGAATTTTTTGACAACCACAGAACCTTTTGGGAAAAAGGGGATCTTGAACCTAAGAAGCAAGAGGAAACGGATGCTGCAGGAGCACCTAAACAAGTAGAGGAGGAAGAAGTTAAAAAGATTTACTCAGAGGAAGGAGCAAGACCAAGAGACCAGAGACAGATAAGATCGCCTAGAAGATTGAGATCCAGATATATATTGACCCTATCCCTCCCCTAATCTTATAAAACTTAATAAAATATTGTATATAAAAAAAGAAATTCTGGGATGTAAACCATCAGGTCCCGGTGATTTATATTCATCAAGGTCAGATAAGTGTTCTCTAACCATTTTCTTGCTTATTTTAATTTTTATTTCTAGTCTGTCTTTTACAATTATGTTTTTGGTAGGTTGGGTTATAGTTTCTTTTTGTGTGAAGACTGATGCAAAGAATGAGTTAAGCAGCTCTGCTTTCTCTCTAGAGCTTGTTACTTCCTTGCCATCTTCTCTCTTTAGTGTACTTACTGTTTCCTTGATTTTTTTCCTGTTATTTATATGTTGAAAGAAACTTTTTTTTATTATCTTTGAGTTTTGTTGCATGTCTTTGTTCATTCTGAACCATTGGTTTCCTGACGTCATCTTTGCAGATTCTGCCTTAGCTGATATTTTGCCTTAGCTATATGTCCCTCTTTCTATTTTTTGTACTTGTCCTTTTTGTCTTTCAGTTTATCAGAGAGATCTTTGTTCAAACATACTGGTTTCTTCTTGGATTTCTTGTTTTTCTTTTTCAGTGATATTGTGCTGGACTGGGCTTTTGTGAACATATTTTTCAGAGTTTCCCATGCTTTTTGAGTTGTTTTTCCCTTTAGGATTTTCATCCATGGAATCTCTCTTAGGCTCTCTCTGAGTTTGTTAAAATCAGATCTTTTAAAGTTTAAGACACTGGTTGGATTATGTTCTATTGCTTGTGTTTGCATTATATTGAATTCCAGTATGACATGGTCACTCTCGCCCATGGTTCTGGCAACTTCAACTCCCTCTAACACTTCTTTATTAATAAGAATTGGGTCCAATATAGCTTTTCCTCTAGTTCCCTCCTCTATCTTTTGGATGACAAAGTTTTCAGTTAAATTGGCTAGGAATCTGTTTAATCTCCCACTTGCTGCAGAGTTTGTCTCCTAGTTGATATCAGGGTAGTTAAAAGTTTCCCATTATTACTGTGGTATATTTCCTACATACATTTGTTAGTTGTTTAGCAAAAAGTTCATCTATTTCTTCTAATTGATAGGGTGCCCTGTATTATAAGCCTATAGCACTGTCATTCTTTTTTTCCTATTATATTGACCCATATGGGGTCTAGGAGGTTTTAATCCTTGGTTTTGTGGATTTTTGTAGAGATGTAGTGATCTTTTATATATAATGAAATTCCTCCTCCTCTTTTGTTAGGTCTGTTTCTTTTGAATTGTTTGTATCCTTCCATCAGTACATTCCAGTAATGAGTTTCATCCCATCATGTTTCAATAATGGCAATTATATCGTATTTGTCAAGGTAATTATAATTTAGTAGCTGACCGGCAGAGATGATATACAGAGAGTGAGTCAGCAAAGTATTTTGGGGGTAGTATACATTTAAGAGACAGTCTCAGAGGGAAATGACAGTTGGAATCTTTAACTCTCGTGAACCGTTTGTACATAACTGACTGCCTTGTATTCTGTATGCTCCCTGAATGTTGTTGTTTCATGTTGTATATTAAACCACAGTTCTTTTGATAAACCACTGTTAGATGTTTATGCTCCTGTATTATCACATAAAGAAAAACAAGTAAAAGGCTGCGATAATTTATATTTATAAACAACAGGTTATGGGCCCAGTTTGAAGAAAAGTCCAATGTGAAGGAAAGCCCAGAGTGAAGGAAAGCCAAGAGAAAACAAGTGAGAACCTGACCAGTGTCAGAGGAACTGGGCATTGTGGTTTTGAGTCTGGTTTGTGGTTATACAAGGTAGAAGTCAAAAAATGACCTCTGTCGGTGTTATGGGTGGAGGTTTTGTGGTATCTTGGCTGAATAAAACAAACTCTTGGAGTTTAAAAATGGAAATGTATCTATGAAGAGAGGAGCTATCGGTAATAGTTACTAATCCTCCAACAGAACTGGATGAAGGGAACTAAAGAAAAAATGTGAAGGTATTAGCTAACATTATCCTGAGTTTGGAGGATAACCAACTGATACACGTAAGAGGTCTCCAATCTGCAAAAGAGTGCTGGGAGATTTTGTGCAGTGTGTATGTAAGAGAGACTGTGGGCAGCAAAGTAATGTTGACAAGGAGACTGTATAAAGCACAACTTAAACAGGGAGAGAGCATGTCTAAGCATTTGCAGGACATGAGAAAAACATTCCTAGAATTAGAAGAAAGAGGAATGACCTTTACTGAGGCACACAAAGTATACATGATACTCAGTTCATTGGACAATTCATGGGACATTCTAGTAACAAGTTTAGAATCCATGAATGAACAGAATTTAACTATGAGATATTTAACTGGCCGGTTACTGGAGGAAGAACAGAAACGGTTGGATAGGCACCAAAGAAAGAAAGGAGAAAATGCCCAAACCAGACCTATGACAGCAACATCAGAGAAAGAAAAAAGAGGAGCTGAGACCATTTGCACTGTAAAACATTGCTATGCTTGTGGCTCTACAGAACATCTCCAAAGACGCTGTCCAGAAAGGAAAAACAGAGGTATAGCAAGACAAGGACATATAACTACGCAACCAACCAAAGATGGGACATTATTTACCCTGGCAGCAAAGAAGAAAAACACGTGCAACAAGTGGCTTCTAGACAGTGAGGCAAGCCAGCATGTTGCAGCAAACCCACATGCATTTATTGGTTTAAGACCAACTAACCAGGATTTTGTCAGCCTGGCTAATGGACAATGGTCGGCAGTTAAAGGGGAAGGAGATGTCTATGTACCTGAACTAGGGGTAACATTGAAAAAGGTGTTATATGTGCCAGACATAGACCATAATTTACTAAGTGTTGCATGTCTAGATAACGAGGGATATGAAGTAATGTTTGCTAGAGGGCAATATACTATCAAGAAAGATGGGAGGATTTGTGCATGGGGCATTAGACAGAATGGTTTATACATATTAGGAGAACAGAAGGATGTTTGTGCACTGACAAACTCTGACAAACACACCCCACATATGATAATTGTGTGCATCTAATGCATAGGAGGTTAGGTGATGCCAGCTTTAGATGCTACAGAAAATGCCAGAAATAGCAGAAGGACTGAAAGTGAAGAACTGTGATGTGTACCTAGAGTGTGGCGTGTGTAAGGAGTCAAAATCTAGGGCTTATCCTGTAAGCAAGAAAAGCTTAAGAAAGACAAAGTTTTATAGTTAGTACATGCTGACTTAATAGGTGACACCATCTATTGGAGGAGCAAGGTATGATTATACCAGATATGGATTTTGTTATTTACTCAAACACAAAACAGGTATTGCAACAATTTAAACAATGGGTGACATTTGTGGAACACAGATATGGCGGTAAAGTATGCCAACTGCAGACAGATAGCAGCAGAATTTATGTCCGACAATTTTCAACGTTGGCTTAGGAGTCTAGGTATTAGACCAGGGGTGGGCAAACTTTTTGACTCGAGGGCCGCAATGGGTTCATATATTGGACCCGGGGGCCGGACCAAGAATAGATGGACGGTGTGTATGTGTGAATTAATATAAATTAAATTTACATTAAAAATGCTTGGACAAACTACCCATAGAAAAGAAATAGTACTTTGTCCAACTGAAGAACGGAAAAATTTGCCANAAATTTGCCACATAATAAATTTGCATTAGGTTTTCACATTTTTTACTTAGAAGTCTAGAAGGCACTGGTATTAAATTGTGAAAAAGGAACTGTCTTTTTTCCCTTTGTCTCATTTAAAGACAAAGATCTAAACTAAATGTTACACATCCTCATGAGTAAATGGCTATTTTTCCAAATGAAAAACAAATCTTAATTATCATAATCTAAATGAAATTTGCCCAGCAAATGCTTTATTTCAGGAAATGGTCTGTGTATGTCTCCCTGATTAAAAATCTTACATCAGCACTTTAAACTCCTTTTTAAAGAGAACTCCCCAGATACCACAGAAAGAAAATGCAAACAAATGAAAATAGCTTTATGACAGCAAAAAAAAAACCCTTAAACTGACAGCAACAATCATAGTACAAGGAAGAAAGTAAAAACATATGTAAAGATAGGTTATTACACCTCTTGCAATATTATTCAGAGGAAAGGAAATATATCGTATCCTAGCAAAAATCAAGAGGAACTTGCTTTGCCTGCCCTAAAGGGGAAACATCCTTCAGAAGTTAAAGAAAGGTCTCATCCAGTTTTACCATTATAGGACACACAAAGGAAGAAGGAACAAAATTTCCAAAGCTGGTTGCAGCAGCAGCTTCGTCTCCCCGCGGCCCCCACAAAAACCTTCGGACGGAGTGCGGAGCAGCACAGAAATATCCTCCCTCCTCCTCCTCTCCTCCTCCTCCTCCTGACACGAGTACAGTGTGCGCCGCTCCACTCTTATTGTTGCTGCGGCGTCGGCCGCGCTGGCTTGCTCCCTCCCAGCGCCCAACTTGCCGGACTGGTCACGTGAGCGGGGGAGCGCGAGTCGAGTCGGAGAAGCGGTGGGGCGAGGACCGAGGCGGAGAGAGACTAGTGTGGCTGCAGCGAGCTTCAGAGGGGGGAGCTGACCGAGACGGCTACAGGCTACAGCTTTGCAGGTTGCTTTGCCGCAGCTGCAACAAGCGGCAGCCGCACGCTTTTAGGCCGCTTTCTTTCCTTTCCTTTTCGGAAAGGAAGAGATTAGCAGCAAGGGAGGAAGGGGGTGAAGGAGGAAACAGGCTCATTCTTTTCCTTCGCTGTGCTTCGCAGAGGCTGGGCTGGTGGCAGCGGCTCTTTTTTCTAACTAAGGACAGGGCGAGGCTGCTTTGGACACTAGTTTTGGAGAAGGGAGGCNGCCCGCGGGCCGTAGTTTGCCCATTGCTGTATTAGACACAGATGAACAAACCCATATACACGAGCTCAAAATGGAGAAGCTGAAAGGAGAAATAGCGTATTACAGACTGTGAAGGACTCACTACTTGCAGATGCAGGAATGAGTAGAGAGTATTGGGGAGAAGCCATAAAAACGGCTAACTAATAAATAGATTATGGAGTTCTGCTGTGAACGAAACTCCATATTTTTTGTATTCTGTATGCTCCCTGAATGTTGTTGTTTCATGTTGTATATTAAACCACAGGTCTTTTGATAAACCACTGTTAGATGTTTATGCTCTTGTGTTATCACATGAGGAAAAACAAGTAAAAGGTTGCGATAATTTATATTTATAAACAACAGTATTTACCTTCATGTATTAGTCTTTCAAGTTCACCCTGTTTGTTCCCTAAACTTTGAGTGTTCATGTTTAGGCATTTGAGTTTAGGCATGGGTCTTGGATATGTTTCTTTTTTCAAAAAAAAAATGTTTTATTGATTTTTAACATACACATTATTTGGTAAACAGCGTGTTGTCTAGATTAGTGTTTAAAAAACAATCAATAACAATAACAATTTCTATAATTCTATAGTCCTCTTCTTCCAATAATATTCTCGTTTGCCAACCTTACCTTAATACAGTTCTTATTTAAATAAATGACAATTAAATATAGACATTTTTCTCATGTTTCTGCAAATAATAACCACATCAATATAAAGCTTCTTTTCATTGATCATCTTGATTGCCTCATCATAAATCCTGTTTACAAAATTCTTATTTAAATTTGTTTCCCCCACAATATTCAAAGCATTCTTACTGGTTAAGATTTTCTCAAAATTAGTTACACTTAAGTATTTAAGTCTTTTTTCTCATACAAGACATCACATTTTTACATATCTCATATCTTAAAGAAAAACAAGAAGAAAAAAAGACAAAACAGAGAAAACATTTTTTTTATATAAACCATCCCAACATTTTTATATTTCTCATGTCAAAAAACCAAACAAAAGAAAAAAGAAAGAAGACATACTATGTTACTTGAGGGGTTCATCCCTCTTAAACTAATCTTCATTTATATTCAAAATCTTTCTATTTCTTTAACCATATTCAAAAAAATGTTTAATTTTTAAATACTCCCTCTGGTAATTCCCATCATCTAATTTCTTAATTCTCACTTTAGCCTTTTTTTTTTGCCCAACATTTTCCCTGTTCAATATGCTTTGATGAATCAAAGAATCTTCCCATAATCTTATAAATGTTGTTGCAGGTACAAAAGGCAAAGCAGGTAAGATGTTTTTATAGGAAGGTTTTGCCCCTTCGTATTCATTGAAAATCTTTTCCTTTCTTTCTTGATTTTATTTATTATTTTTTATCTCTCAAGTTCTCGTAATTTTCCTGGCAAAATCCATTCTGCAAAATCTTTTTTCTTGTCCTCAAACTTATTTTGTAATCTTAAAGTGTAGTTTGTCTTTTCCATGTCCAGAGTTTCCTGTAATTTTTTTTCTATCTGGGTTAAGTCATTCTTCCTTGTATTGTTAAATTCCATCTTGAAATCTCCTCTGTCTCGTATTCAGTTGTGTTTTTTCTGCTCACTCTCTATTTTGATTTTCTGAGAATTTTTATGTTGTAAAGCAAACATGTCAGACACAAGGCCCGTGGGCTGGATGCAGCCTGCTATGTGGTTCCGTCTGGCCCAGGGACTTGCTCTGGAAAGAGCGAAGGACCAGCCTGCTGTACCTCGGCCCGGCCCAGGCCGACCGGGTGCTGATCTACAACCTGGTTGCGTCCATCAAAGCCAGAACGCACTCAGCGTTAAATCCATGGGGCAGCCCTGCCCTGTCCCCTGGGTGCGCGCGCAAGTGGAGTCTGGTGTCCCTGCTGGCTGTCTTGTCCCGTAGGCTGACTTCACCCAGGACGTCGGTGCTGGCCATCTCCTGTGCGCACATCCAGGGGGCGGGGCAGAGGTGGCGAGGCAGCTCCTTGCTGGTTCCAGTGGGTCTTAGGCTGACTGCATTCTGCCTTTGATGGATGCAACCTGGTTGTAGATCAGTGCCAACCCCCCCCCCCCAGCACCTCCAGCCTCACAGCCACGAGGCTTTCCTTTCACTGGCACAAACTCCCCCACGTGAGATAGCAAGACTGGCAGCAACATGGCAGTGCTGGCAATCTCTCCCCCTCCCATCACCCCTTTTTGAGTGTGGAGGAAGGAATGAGATGAGAAGGAGATAAGGAAGGAAGGAAGTGTAGCAGAGAGGGGAGTTGGGGAGGGATCGGCACTGGCTGGGAGGCTTTGCCAGAGCTCTGCAGATTCAGCAGAGAGGTTGGGAGTTCCAGTGGCTTCCGCGGTGGCTGGCAGCGGGGCGGGGCTGTTGGAGAGGGATTTTTAAAGGGGAAGAGGAGATTGACTAGGGAAAGAAGATTTTATTTTCTCTTTTCCGGAGAGACAAGCCAAAAAGAGGGAGAGCGAGGTAGGAAGTTGGCAAAAAAGCCAACTTTTTTATTCTCTCCACTGGGCCTTCTCTCCATCTCTTAGCTGGGCTGCCATTCATGATTATTTAGTTAATAAAGACTGCAATCCTTATAAATTGTTATAAATATGCAGAGGGAAAAAAGAAAAGGAAAAAACAGCCTTACAAATAGATTTGTACCTAATTCATTGGGGGGGGGGAGAGAACACTGATGCAAATAGATCTGTTTCTAATTCATGTTGCTATTCTGTCTGTGTAAGTCTGCACTATTAATGATAAGAAGAACTATGCAATCAATATTGAAGAAAATCAGTACAGCCTATATAGAGAAAACTATCTCCATGCTAAGTTGATGGGCTGACCGTTCAGCAAAACCAAAGGAAGCTGTAGACAGAACTCAGCAGAAATCACCAAATAAACTTTGCATCCAAATAAATGTTTGAATTCTAAGTTTTCTCTTTTCTCCAAGTCTAGTCTTTTCCTTCATTCACTTTTTTTTCCTGTGGGTGCAATTCTGTTGCTATTTAAGGGTTTTTTTTAAAGGCTTTTTAGTAGATTATTCAGGAGAGCCCCACTTTTGCATGCCTACCTGCATGCTTGTATTTGGTATTCCTGGTACGCCAGTTTCCCCCTGGTTTCTTAATTACTGCTCTCAGTTTTATGAGATTCTCACATTTTTAACTAATGCCACACACACCTTAAGTATGACTACGTCATATAATCTATAATTGCAATTTGCAGATGGCTAGATGGAATCTGTTCCTAAAATAATTAACATGATTGAATTAACTATCATAGTCTTTAGGAATAAATCTTAACTTACTTTATTTCAGTTTATTTGTAGTTTTTGCTGCCTGAGGATGCATTACTTCTTAAATTGTAAGACTGTCACTTAAGAATTGATTGAGATAATTTGAGATTATTTATGAATGTCCTCATTGATATCTAACCAGGAAAAAAGGTGGGAATGTGTAGCAGATTACAAATGACCAAGGAAACCACATCTTTCAATCATAAACTTTAGTTTTTTGAACCAAGGACAAAAAACTTGATGATAAATACATATTGTTTTAAAAACACACTGTTTCTTCAAGCATAGACAGGAAAATATTCAGTTTGGGACATGATGGGAGGGGTTCTCGGTGTAGAGGTGAAGGATAAGTTAGAAATTTTCATTATTTGCCAGAAATGCAGAATTCTCTGATGTTTCTCTTCTCCAATGATCATGAATTGTGATAGAGATTAACCACGAAACACAACAGCATTTACTTTGTTTAAAGAAGGCTCAGCAGAGATTATATTTCTTGAGACTTCTCAGGAAACAACAACTGAATAAAAAACTGCTGGTGGCCTTCTACCATTGCTCCATAGAGAGCATTCTAACCTAATGCATGGTTTGCTCACTGCACAGTAGCAGATAGGAAAGCACTCCAGAGGGTCATTACCATTGCCCAGAGGACTATTGGCTGCCCTCCCCCCCCCAATGAACTGTACAGTTCCCGCAGTCTTAGAAAAGCTCAAAACATTCTTAAAGACTCATCTCATTCCGGACTTTCTTTGTTTGAATTATTACCATCTGGCAGACAGAACAGGATAATAAAAAACCACAACATACATGCACACTTCAAACCCAAGAATACGCTAAGGCAGAAGCTTGTCCACCCCAAGGATAAAACATCCAGACCCAAACTGAGCAACATGGTATACGCATTACAAAACAGTGAGCCATGTGCAGTTCTGTACATTGGGGAAACAAAACAACTACTTTATAAATGCATGGCACAACATAAGAGAACAAGCCCATCAGACAAGATTGAGCAGTCCATCTGCATTTGAAAGACAAAGGCCACTCTTTTGAAGACAGCAAAATCCACATTCTGGACAGAGAGGGCTGCTGGTTTGAAAGAGGGGTCAAAGAGGCCATCTATGTCAAAATTGAACAGCCCTCTCTCAATGGAGAGGGATACAACATCATTTATCTCCGGTCTACAACACAGTCCTTTCAACAGTTCCAAGAAGGCTCCATACCCATTTGCACTACTTAGGTGACCCTGACGACACAGATAAGCCTCCAGGGACCTCAGTGACTCACTAAAAGAATGCAAGTGACCAGCTGTCTTCAAGGAGTATAAATCCTGCTATTCCCCACCATCCAGTCGGAGCTGAAGAAGCTTCTTGGATGAGAAGCGAAACATCTTCAAGAAAAACAAGAAAGTCCAGTTGCCTCGTGAAAAAAGCACCTTTTGGACAACCATGACCTGGATGATTAAGAATCTCTAAACATTTGTAAGAAATAGGATTTAGCTGTGATTATGGTTCTAGCTCAGTGATCCCCAACCTTTGTGGCTTGGCAGCCTGGCTGGGGGGAGGGGAGAGGGAAACCGGGCTATGCAAGTGGCGGGCTGGCATGCATGTGTGTGCAGCTCAACTCACACAAATGGCAGGCCAGTTTGTATATGCACCGGGCTTCTCTTTGCGCAGCCCAATTGCAAATAGGGGTTGGGGACCCCTGCTCTAGATTGGTTGAGAAACTGACTAGGAAAATGAAAGGTGGGAGAAAAATAGGTATATGAATTTCTTAAGATCTTCAGGTCCAAAGTGTCAGATCTGCCCCAGCTAGGTCACTAGGAAAGAAAGATCCTCAAGTCCATTTGGTTGAAATGATAGATTCTTTTACTAAGGATTACTGATTGCAGTGAAAGCAAGCTAGAAATAAGATTTCCCATGCAAAGTTACAAGTTTTTCCCTTTGGCCAGACCATCAGTGTCCAATGTTTTGGGAACCACTTTGATATCAGGCATGTCTTGAAACGGCTTCATATTCTTTCCCAGGTCAAGTGTTCTTGGGCATTTGGATTAGTCTGGTTTTCACACGTCTGATTTCTGTCAGTGCCAATCCCTCCCCCCTTTGCCTCCTACTTCCTCCGCTTCTTCCCCAAATGGCTGTGTGCCCTCCCCCCCATTTATGGCATGATGCCAGCAGCTTAGCAGAACAGAGCAAAGATGGCAGAGCTGATAAACGTCTTAGAGCTTATCATTCCAATTACCCCCTGCAATTATTTTATTCTTCTTTTCTAACTGATTTTTCTAATTAAAATAAATAGAAGAAACAGGCAAAATTGCAGGATTACAAATAGCAAGTAAATATCTGATCCTCAATAGCAGGAGTCAGCAATGTTTCCACTCTGGATGCCCTTCTAAAAGTAGCTAGTTTTTAGTGTTTTTACAATCTTCTAAGACTTTAAAGAAGGCATTTTTTTAAATTGGGAAATAGATGCCTTGTGAAGATCTCATGGATGCAGAGATGTACAATGCAAACCAATTGCCTGGTAAAAGGTGTGTCTGGCAATCCATTTGATCTGTTTATTTTTATTTATCGGGGGAGGGGAGTTTAGTGTCCTAAAATAGGGCTAACATTGTTTTTTGGCTAAAAGTCAATGTACATGCCTGTGAAATTCCATTCTTTCAGCGGAAGATATTCTCCAGTGGAAATGTAACGTGTAAAGCAATAACTAAGAAAGGACAGAATCTGCAAGTTGGGACTGTGTATATTGAAACTACAAAAGAAAAATGTCAAAAATCCTACTGTCAAGAGGGAATCACTTTTCACCTAGTTTCTTTCAACTTGACAACAATCGGGAGAGGGGCGGTTGAATCGCTTGGGATGGGAATTGGATGCCCAGAGTCCATCTGCAGATTGTAAGGCCCTGCTCCCCCCTTCAAGGTCACAGTATGCAGATGTTTGAACGATCCAGGCAGTTCCCATAACAAAAGGAGCATAGTTGATTGGACAATACAATGGACTGAAGGGAATGGCCAAAGGGGGAATTCAAGTTTAATTATATGGACTTTTCAGTGAGAAATTCAGAGCTGGTTTTGCTTCTTTTGTGCCAATGTAGTGTATTCAATAAAATAATACCTTTCAGGAAGAACAGTGTTCCAGGAGTTTCTTTCTTGGATTTGCTAGCTGGACAGCTGACATTAAACCATCTCTGACTTACTGCAGCCTACCAGGAGAGCTGTGATATCAGGATGTTGGCAGCCAACAAGAAAACGGATGGTGGGGTGAAGCTGGGAGAAGCCCCCCTTTGAGGGACGCCGATGGTGGCCCAAGCAGGGCCTGGGACCAGCCAAGTTGCGCATGCCCCAAGCAGAGGGCTGAGAAAGTGGAGCAATCACCAGTGCACAGAGGAGTGGTGGTGTTGGGAGCCCCTTACTCTGGGCCAAGGGGGCAGTGAGCAAGTGGTGTGAGGAAGGCAGCAGAGGCAGAGTACCCACTTGCCTCCCCCTGGGGTCACGGTGGTCCGGGAAAACAAATGGAAGGTTAGGAGAGCAGCTGAGTGGGAAGAGCTGGCAGAGTGGAGGTTTCTGTTCGCAACCTGCAGCCCCTCGCTGGAATAGCTCAGAGAGAAGTTCAGCAGTCTGTAGGTCTGGGGCTCCATCTTGCCCTGGTCAGTGACAAAGCGAACCAGGATGGGGGTTGCCAAGCAGCTGGCTGCTCTCTCCTCCCCTTTTCAGCAGCCAATGGTGTCGAGTGTGACCGGGAGGATGGGACCACACAACAAGGGGCAACAGCAGCCTCCCTCTGACTGGCTAGGGCAGGCCTCTCCACCTCCTGTGGCGACAAGAGCCCCTGCGCAGGCAGCCCACAAGTGGTGGGGCTGCCATTGGGCTACATGCTTTCCTTTGTGGGAGCTGTCACCTTGAACCTGGAGGGGGACACTGCAGAGTGGTTGGCATCTCTCTATGATGAAGGGGTCCCTGAGCTCATGAATGTGAATGCCCTCATGTAGGAGCTGCAGTACAGATTTAAGGATGCCATGGAAACCCGCCAGGCAGAGGCCAGGATCCGCTCCATTCAGCACAAGAATGGCTGGTTGCAAAATACATTTGAGAATTTCACAGCTTGGTGGCCTGCTTGAGAGAATGGCCTGAACCTCTGTTGGTTTACCAGTTCCAGGTTGGGTTGAAACAGGAGCCGTACCACAACTGCCAACCTGTGGCATACCTAATGACCTCAGGGTGTGTTACCAGCTGGCCACTAATGTGGAACTAGACCTGATGGGAGTACCGACAGATCACTGCCTGTCGGATGGCTGAAAGATGCCACGCAGCCCAAGGGGGGAAGGGTGGTACCCTCCCAGGCCCCAGGAAGAAGCACTGCTGAATCCTGGGAGCCTGCTTCCAATGTGAGAAGGAAGGTCACCAAGTGGTCAATTGTACGGCTCTGCATCCAGCATCTGCATCGCAGACCCAACCCAGTGAAGGGGAAAAAAACCAGCGAAACCAAAGGAGAAGATGCGGGTTGTGCAGCAGGTTGTGGAGGTCTCCCCCCATCCAGAGAACTCTGATCTCTGATAAGCCTGGCTTGGTATTTTAGGAGACAGACAGCGAAGGTAAGACAAACTGATGATAAGTGGAACCATCACCCTGATGATTGCCCAGGTAGAGATCCTGGTGCCCTACTTGGGAGCAAAAGACACTCTCACAGTCCTGTTAGTCTCTGGTTGCACCCAGTGCCTAATCAGCTTGCCGATGGTGGCAAAATTGGGTTTGAGACTCAGGAAACTAAAGGATTTGAACAGCTAGACAGTTCCCTTACGGAGGGGGGGATTTACTAGCAACCTGCTTGACAGAACCAGTGAGCCTAAGGATCGGGAAGCATGTAGAGACTATCCGTTTTATTGTAGCCACCAGAATGACAGGCTATGGTCCTGGAGCTAGCCTGGCTGAAGAAGTGGAACCCGGCAGTAGACTGGGGCGATAGCAAGTGGCGCGTGAGAAGAAAGGGCATCTAAGTAGCAGGAACTGAGGAAAGCGCTGGGTGCCAGCCACAACCTGCAGTTAGGGGGTGAAAATGGAACCAGCTAATGCGCTAACAGAGGCCGAGGGGTTAGAACCATTTATTCTAGGGGAATACTGCAATCTCACTGAGGTGTTCAGTGAGATGGAGTCGGATGTGCTGCCACCTCACTGTCCAATGGATTGCACCATTGAAATTATACTGGGGTCTAAACTGCCGAAGCCAAAGATGTATTCCATGATGCCTAGGGAGATGGAGGAGCTTAGGGGATTCATAGACAAGGGGCTTTATCCAACCAGCCAAAATCGAGGGTGGCAGCCCCTGTGCTCTTCAGGGAAAAGAAAGTCGGGTCCCTAAGAATGTGCATGGATTATAAGGGGTAAATGCCATTTGCATGGAGAACATGTACAAAGGACATGTTGGGTTATTTGTCCAAGGGGAAGATTTTCACCAAGCTGGATTTGAGGGAAGCAGATTAGGAAAGGGGATGAGTGGAAGACTGCATAGAAATGGACCCAGGAAAGATGAGGGCAATCTTAAAATGGGAGGCCCCACTGCAGAGTTTCCTGGGGTTTGCGAACTTCTATAGGCAATTCATTCCCACGTTAGCATAGATAGCCCTACCCATCGCGAACCTGGTAAAAATGGAGAAGGGGACAAAGTCCAGACCAAGTCAACCCTTGAACTAGACCAGTGGTTCTCAACCTTTTTAATGCTGTGACCCCCAACCGGTCGTAAGTCAAGGACTAAACCAGTCGTAAGTCGAGGACTAAACCGGTCGTAAGTCGAGGACTACCCAACCGGTCGTAGGTCGAGGACTTTCCCTGCCCGGGAGCGCCGCGCATGCGTGGTTCCGCCCCCTGCGCCGGCCAAGGCGTAGCTGGCAAGCGGCAGAGACGGAGCAGGCCGACTACCAGCTGGCCCAGCCCAAGGGAGGTAAGGCACTCGCTGGAAAAGGGGAAAAAAATGGCGGACAGCCTTGCTTGGCGACCCCCGTGAAATGGTTGATCGACCCCAAATGGGGTCGCGACCCATAGGTTGAGAACCGCTGAACTAGACGATTGAATGCCAACAGCTTTCGAAAAGCTAAAGAGATTCTTTGCCACTGAGGCGATCTTGAGACACCCGAACCCAGAGGAGCCATTCGTGATCCAGGCAGACACTAGTGACATGACTGTGGGGGCTGTTTTAATGCAGAGAAATGGAAGGAGAGAGCTTCAACCTTAAGCCTATACATCTCAGAAACTGCCTGACACAGAGAGATGGTGGGCCATCTGGGAGGAGACTTATGCTGTCTGCTAGGCCCTCCTCACCAGGAGGCAGTTCTTAGAGGGCAGTAAAATCCCATTCAAAGTTTGGACCCACCACAAGAAGCTGGAAACATTTAGGGCCACAAGGAAACTATCCCCTAAGCAGGTCTGGTGGGCTCAGTACTTCAACTGGTTCAACTTCACCTTACGTTATTTGTCGGGGAGGGAAAATCGATGCCTCTTGTGCCTGCCTCAATATAAGAGCACTAGGGAAAAGATAGTTAACTCTATCACCCCATCTAAGCAACTTGCTGCACTGGCACATGTGAGACAGCCACAGGACCCCCTCGATCAGGAGGAGACTCAATGATCCAGAGACTAAGAGAAGCCCTGGGAGGGGATGAGTGGTTCCAAAAGCATAAGAGAGACTTGATGCTGAAGCAAAGCTTAGCGTGAAAGGGGGGTAAAATGTATGTCCCAGCCAGCCAGAGAACCATGGTACTACAAAGGAGTCACGATGTGAAGCCACTTTGGCTTTATAAAGACACTACACCTTATAAAAAGGCAATTTTGGTGGCCAAGGATGAAGAAGGACATAGAATCCTATGTTTTGAGTTGCCCTGTATGTGCATCTATAAAGCGCTTGACAGGGAAACCCTCTGGATTGCTGCAGCCAGTAGCCAACTCAACCCTGCCAAGGGAGGAGATAGCCATGGACTTTATAGTTGAGCAGCAAAAAAGTGGCAGGAACTCTCTAATATGGATTGTTGTTGACCTGTTCTCTAAGCAGGCACATTTCAACTCTGCTAACATTGGATGTTCTTGCTTTGACAACATATGAAGATGCAGCCTTTTTCTTTCCTGTGCTTTACTCTTAGAATTAGATGATGCTGGGAGAGGAGGCAGAATGTGGCGGGAG
Organism: Protobothrops mucrosquamatus; assembly: GCF_001527695.2. Classification (NCBI taxonomy): domain Eukaryota; kingdom Metazoa; phylum Chordata; class Lepidosauria; order Squamata; family Viperidae; genus Protobothrops; species Protobothrops mucrosquamatus. The sequence continues at coordinate 62,817 of NW_015387630.1, forward strand.
TTAGTTAGACATAACAATATTGTACTAGTGTGTGAAATAAGAGATGATAAGAATTGGCGGGTAGCAGAACAGGAGGGAAAGCCTGCATTTCAAACTAATTGGACAATGTGATTTATGACTGTTAATTGAAGGAGGGAATTGTGCTTTGATACTATGTGCTCAGGGGAGGGGAATCCAGTTTTTGGCTTCAACTATGTTAGTGCCAAAGCTATGCTACTCCCATAAAGATTCTTTAAGGTAAACAATGCCTCGAAGTTCTTTGAAGAGTTTCATCTGTCAGAACCATGACACTAAGCCAAAAACTCCAAACTTTCCAAATTATTTAGGGTCCTGAGCCCCAGTTGCTATCCCTAGACTTGGGGGATAAGCTGGCAAAGATTCAGGGAAGATTTTATCATGAAGGAAGACAAATTGCCTGAAGCCAGTTTCCCAGCAGCAGGGGGGGAAGCGATAGCAAACAAGCCGGTGGAGAAAGAGCTTTTGCAGGCCTCCCAGCTAGGAGAAAAACACAAGCAGCTAGGAGAGCTGATCTGGTTGTCAGATTGGGACAAGCCCAGCGGAGACTCCAGATGCTTCGAAACGGCCGTGCCACCCTCAAGGGCTTCAAAAGCAGATGAGGTGGAGCTACGACAAAGGGATTCCTGCATATCGCATTCCCCAGACTGGTGGAAAGCTGTCAGGCCATCTGCCACTGAGGACTTGGGTGAGTGGACATATCCGTCCACAGCTCGTAGTCGGTCAGTGGAATATTTGGCAGAAAAATTTGAGGAGCTAGAAGTGAGAAGCGGAGAACAACTCCTGCTGAGAGAGGCCTCCAGCCCCACAGAGAGAGGGAACCCCAGCCTGGCCCCCCTGCAGCAATGGGGAATTTGGCAGCCCCCGCAGGTGGAAGGTCAGCAACCTTTGAGCTTGCATCAGCTAATATAGGCCTTGCAACAACTTGGGGTGGTGCAGAAGCCAGGAGAGCAACAGCTGGGGTACCCGCAAATGAGGGAGATCCAACAACAACCCCCACTCATCCAGCAACCATTGAGGGGCCTGCAGCAGCAGCAGGGGGCACCACAAGCCCCCACAGGCCAACTGCAGAGAAGACAACAGCAGCCCCCACCCAGACAGCAACCTTTGGGAGACCTCCGAAACTCGAGAGGCCAGTACTGCTAGTATTGCAACCATAGCAGGGGTGTGGCCGCAGCCCCTGAACGTGCAACCCCTGGGAATATGGCAGCAGCCAGGGTGGGGCCAGCAGCAACTGGGGGTGCAACAGCCACAGTGGGGAGCCCAACAGCTATTGTATCAGCAGCCAAGGTGGGACCAGCAGCAGCTTGGGATGCAACAGCCATAGTGGGGGGCCCAGCAGCCAGTGATTGCTCCACCTTTCAGAGCAACCTTCGATGGGAACCCAGAGAAGCTGATTTTTTTTTCTCAACCATGTGCGCTCTCATTTGAACCGCTGTGCCTATCTCTACCTGGACCCAGGCGCTATGGTCGATGTGATTGCGTCCAGCTTAGAGGCAGAGGCATCCGAATGGCTGAACAATTTATATAATGAGCAAGCCCCTGAATTGGAGGACCCCCACCTCTTCCTCCTGGGACTGAAAGAAAGATTTGAGGACCCATCCATTGCCCTCAAAGCAGAAGAACAAATCCATAAGATAAAACAAGCCAACAGACCTGCCCTGGAGTATGTACAAGAGTTCCGCAAGTTAGCCGGTCGGATAGAGAGGTGGCCTGAGCAGTCCATAGTCCATCACTTCAGAGAAGGGTTGGACGTTCACCTCTCTCAAGCCTGCATCTATTGAGAGGTACCTGATCAGCTGCAAGAATGGTACCAGGCGGCGGTAAGACTAGATGTCCAGCTCACCCACTATAAGAAGTTTCCCCCATCTGAAGCTGAGCTGAGGCCAGAGCAACCCCAATGACAAACCCCCCCCCCGAAAAACTCCAACTGCTGCGACTGCTGAAAGACCCAAGCCACCTGCAGGCCCACCAATCAAGTGCTTCTGATGCGGACAGCAGGGACATCGAGCAGCGAACTGCCCAGTTCCCTACCCCAAACAGCAGAGCAGACTGGGACCAGCAGCGAGAAAGAAACCTGCCCAGCAGCCAATGACAGAGAAATCCAACCGGATCACACATGAACCTGTTGGCCAGGTCACATCCCCCACACAGGAGGATGCTGGGACTCAGGCTGGACCCGCCCCCGCTCTACCCTCTTTCGTCAGCGATGATGAAGGAGAGAATGACCCGATGGTGAGTCAACACGTCCCACCTTTCTCACTGCCTGCCAAACTCATAATCCCTAAATTGGGGACACAGGCAGACTTAAAAGTGCTAGTCGATTCCGGATGCTCCCGATGAGTTATTAGCTTGCCATTTGCCTGGAGATTGTGCTGAGAGCTTTGAGATAGGAAGGGGTACGAGACAAGGGTGTCCACTATCTCCATTATTATTTATCTTTACTTTGGAAGTACTAAATAGAAGGATAAGACAGGACACAGAAATTAAAGGATTGAAAATAAAAAAATGAAGCATGTAGGTTACGGGCATTTGCTGATGATTTGGTGTTTGTCTTGGAAGAACCTTTGGAGATGATTCCTAAACTATGGGGAAGGATAGAAGAATATGGAGAAATGGCAGGACTGGGGATAAATAGGGAGAAAACTAAAGTAATAGTGAAGAACCTCACAGATAAACAAAAAAGGCAAATACTAGAGAAAACAGAGGTACAAATAGTAAAAAAAAAGTTAAATATTTAGGTATTCATCTTTCGGCTAAGTGTTCGTCAATGAAAGAGGACAATTATACAAAATTATTGAAGCAAATGGGGCTGGACTTGGAAAGATGGAAAAATCTGCGGCTGTCACTATTGGGAAGAATTGCTACAGTAAAAATGAATGTGTTACCGAAGATTTTATTTCTATTTCAAACGATTCCAATAAAACTTGAGAGAAAATTCTTTCAAGATTTAAATTCATTGGTTTTGACTTTATTTGGCAGGGGGAAAAAGCTAGAATTAAGATGAAAATATTACATACTAAGGAAAATGGAGGTTTTGGGTTGCCGGAATGGACGTTGTATCTATGTTAACATGGGTGAAAGAGTGGATAACACTTGGAAATAAAAGGTTATTGTATTTAGAGCAGCGATTCTCAACCTATGGGTCGCGACCCCATTTGGGGCCGATCGACCATTTCACGGGGGTCGCCAAGCAAGGCTGTCCGCCATTTTTTTTCCCTTTTCCGGCGGGTACCTTACCTCCCTTGGGCTGGGCCAGCTGGTGGTCGGCCTGCTCCGTCTCTGCCGCTTGCCAGCTACGCCTTGGCCGGCACAGGGGGCGGAACCACGCATGCGCGGCGCTCCCGGTCAGGGAAAGTCCTCGACTTACGACCGGTTGGGTAGTCCTCGACTTACGACCGGTTTAGTCCTCGACTTACGACCGGTTTAGTCCTCGACTTACGACCGGTTGGGGGTTGCGGCATTAAAAAGGTTGAGAACCACTGATTTAGAGGGACATGATTTACAATTGGGGTGGCACGCTTTCTTATGGTACGGGAAAAACAGTCCATAAGTACTTTCAAAATCATTTTATAAGAAATGCCTTGTCAACAGTATGGGAAAAAATTAAAGCTAAAATATATTTAAAAATTCCAGGGTGGTTATCAACGATGGAGGCATTTATACATCCAAACTTGGTAGACTTTGAAAAAATATGGACATATAAAGATATTCTAGATATTGATGGGAAATTAAAATCTAAACAAGAATTGGAAAATCAGGGAATTAACTTGTCCTGGTGGGCACATTTACAGATACAAAGTAGATATGAAAAAGATGTAAAAATGTATGGATTTTATAAGGATCAAACTGTGTTTGATAAGATTTTGTTAACCTCAGATGAGAAATTAATCAAGAAAATGTATAACTTTTTGTTAATTTTGGATATGGAAAGTGAACAAGTGAATGACAATGACAAGATGGGCAAACGTTTTTGGCTATAATATAGAATTAGAAAAATGGCAAATGTTATGGGAGAGAAATTACAAATTAACAAAATGTCAACCTCATACAAAGAAAATCTGTATAAAATGTTTTATAGATGGCACTTGCCGCCAGCAAGGCTAGCAAAAATGTTTAAAAATATGTCAGATAGATGTTGGAAATGTAAACATAACATAGGCACATATTATCACATTTGGTGGACATGTGGTAAGGCAAAGGCCTATTGGAGAAAGATACATATGTGGTTAGAAAAAATATTGGGTGAAAAAGTGGACTTTAAACCTGAACTTTTTTTACTAGGTATTATGCCTGAAAAGACTAATAAGCAGAAATTATATTTAATCTTACACATTACTACAGCAGCAAGAATAATTTTTGCACAGTACTGGAAGAACGAAGGACTGCCATCAGAAGAAGAAATAATCAGGAAAATATTGGAATGTGCAGAGATGGACAGATTAACTATGAGGTTGAAAGATAAAGAAGATACAGACTACTATCAAATTTGGAACCTATTTTATTCTTGGCTAGAGGAAAGAATGAAGGATTAGGAATTGAACATGTACTAGCATAGCAAACTCCAGACAACTTGTTGATTGGAAAAATTAACGTATGTTCATGAAAAAAAAAATCAATAAAATCTTTACTAAAAAAAAATAAAAAAAAGCTTGCCATTTGCCATGAAAATGGGCATACGAGCAAAACTGCTTTCCAAACCCATGAGGTTTGAACAAGCCGATGGCTCCCTGATGGGAGGGACTTTAGTCACGCAATTAACTGAGCCCCTATGCCTAGAAATAGGTGAGCACTGGGAGTTCATTCGCTTCATGGTGGCTCCGAAGATGACTGAGGCTGTGATTCTAGAGCTAGCCTTGTTGGACAAATGGAAACCATTTATCTGGTGGGAGAAAGGAATAAGAACTGTGAGGTTACCTATAGGGCCAAACCCCCCACCACCACCAATTCAACCGACGTTACAGAAAACTTTAGGCCACCTAATGAGCCAGCGCACATGGCTGCCTCACCGCCACCAGGTGAGCCACTCATCCCCAGCGAGTACTGGGATCTAGCAGAGGCATTTAGTGAGAAAGAATGTGATGCCCTGCCTCCTCACCGACCCAATGATTACTCTATTGAACTGTTGCCGGGAGCCAAATTCCCATGACCGAGAATGTACGCTATGTCCCCCCTTGAAATGGAGGAGATACAGCGATTGATGGATAAAAACCTAGCAAGGGGATTCATTGAATGGGCCTGGTCTGCTGTGGGAGCCCCTGTGTTGTTTAAAGAAAAAAAAAAAGATGGGTCTCTTCGTCTCTGCGTTGATTATAAAGATCTGAATGCAGTGAGTGTGGAAAATAAATACCCCCTCTCCCTCCTGAAGGACTTACTAACCCACCTGGCAAAGGGGAGTGTCTTCACTAAATTAGATCTGACCAAAGCATATTACCGGGTAAGAATAAAGGAGGGAGATGAGTGGAAAACTGCCTTCAACTGCCCCTTGGGAAGCTACCAGTTCAAAGTCATGCCATTTGGACTACAGGGGGCCCCAGTCGTATTCATGCAGTTGATTAATGAGGTCCTACATAATCATTTATACAAAGGGGTTCTGGTGTATCTTGATGACATCCTGATATACAGCACGAATATGATTGATCATATAAAGCTGGTAAGAGAAGTGTTAAACTATTGAATGCCAAGCTTTATGTCTAACTGTCAAAATGTGAATTTCCCCAGACCCGATTAGATTATCTTGGCTATAGAATTTCCAACGAGGGCATTGAAATGGACCCAGCCCAAGTGAGGACTGTAATAGAATGGCAGCCCCCAAGGACTCGCAAACAGGCTTCTGGTTCCGGATCGCAGCACTAGTGGACGCACGGAGAGACTGCTGTCCCCGCTATCCAGTTTTCCTTCTTCAGGAGACCCTGGAAAGGGTCGAAAGTCGCCCTGGAGGGGCGACCACCGTTGGGGAGGATCCTTGCTAGATCGCGGAGGGGCGGCAGCCTCTCCATTTGATCCCAGGCAGCTCCTCAGGACCGAAGAAGAAAAGAGCGGCCATTGAGGACTTCCGGTGGCAGGCGATTTCGCTGGTCGCAGCTGTTTGCTGCCTCCCGCCTGTTTTGCGTAAAAGCCGGTTTGACAGCCAGCATCAGCTGTCAAACGGCTTGATACCTTTCCCCTGGGCATAAGGGGATAGGTGAGCTGCCCGGGGTAGGAGTTGAGTTCCCGAGTCGTCCCATATGGACGATGTAGGCGAGAACTCCTCCGGAGCCCCGAGGATTCTCCGCGATCCAGGACGCCTTCGCTTCGGCGAAGCAAGAAGCCGCCGCCACCGCTGCAACTTGAAGTTAATTGCGAGCTTACTTGTAAGCAGACGAACCAACTTTGGAAGCTTGCTTTTTATTTTGGATTCTACTTTAACTTTTATAACAAGTTT
>NW_015387630.1:70588-78210 GCF_001527695.2 Protobothrops mucrosquamatus
AAAGATTTTGGATATTTGAAGAACTAACTAAATGAATAATTTTTATTAATACGGAGGAGATGGATTGTTTAAGTTTAGACTTTGGAGTTAGAGATATTAATATTTGTTTACTTGTATTTGAATATCAGCCTAGGTTGGTTTGGGAAGTCCGGGGGGTGGGGGGATGGGATATAACATTGTGTAATATCTGTGATGTATTCCTTTTTTTTTTTTATGATAAAAAAAAAAATTTTATATTGAAAAAAAAAAAAAAAGAAAAAGAAAAAAAAAGAAAAGAGCGGCCATTAACATGGCCGCTCATCAAGTCGCACCAGCCAAAAGCCCAAAGCACTACCAAGCATGATGAAAGCAACTGGAGGAGTTGGGTGAGACTTTACTTTACCTTTTCTGTTTCCCAACTATTTTCCTGTAAAAGCCTTTGGAAATACCCTTTTTCCCCAGCTTAATTCTGCGGCTTCTGCCTATTCCAGGAATATAAAGCTAAGGGGGGGAAAGGACAACAAGACTAAATGACCAAATACCTGGATTTGTAATTTCTGCATACCTGGGCTCCCCAAAAGTTCTTCATTTTTACAAAAACTTATTGTTTTATTTCTTTGCTAAGCTGGAAAAAAAAGGAATATTTTCCTTCTCTGAACTGGATAAAAGCTCCACTTTGTATGTTACTGGGGACATCTTGTGGCGAAATTTGCTACAGCAAGTGAAAAAAATTGTTTCTGACTGGGAGATTTCTGAGTCTAAAATTTGTCCTTGACATTAACAAAAAGTTAAGAACTTGAAACAGCTGGGTGGTGAAAATAACTCTCTATAGTGGAGGTGGACAGTTATTGACTTTTATTAAAAATAGCCTCCACTAAAGGATTATTCGTAAACACTACAGAAATGGAGGAACACCACCCACAGCTTAATTTCAAACTTATACTTGAAAAAATCTTAGAGGCTACTGAGCTAATGAATTCTAGACTGAAAGATATACGCGCCACCTTAAAGCTACAAAACACAGCTTTGACTTCAATAGATGAACCTACAACCCAAAAAGCAACAGAAGAAGGAATTAATATCAAAGTGTATTTTAAAGAATGTCAGATACAATTTATTCAGAACTCCGATACCCAAACTTTGAGCTCATTTAAAGACTCTACAACTACAACAGCAACAGAAACTGAAGAAAGAAATACTAAGACGGAACTTGCTGAGGACTTACATACATAATATACTGAGAATCTAGATAATCCATATGATCCAAAAACAACTACAACACTGAATATGACTTTTCATTTAAACCAGCTGAAACCAGAAACAGAAGAAGACCAGCCTGAACGCATGACAAATATATTAAGTCAAATATGGAGATTCAAACCATTTGGCCAACAATTTAACGACTGTGAAGGGACTAGCTTCCTTGATAGGCTGATGACTGGATGGTCTCCCTTGATTCAAGTGATATATGCAGGAATGAGGGGAGATCCACCCGAGGATTCAAAAGCTTTGTTATGGAAGCCTGTTTGGCACAAAAGGCTAGAGTTAAACTTTAAAAAATGGTTTTCTTTATGTGACCTTTAATGGAAAAGCCTTAAATCTCACTTAATGGGATAAGGAGATTTTAAAAGATATTAATGGATTTAACATTCAGGATTTATAAGGGAAATTCATTAGTTACTAGAATAACAGTTTTGAATTATAATATAGAAGATGGATTCAGAGGATAAAGGTTATTTTATTAGTAAGCGATGGTATTAAAATGAGAAGTACAGTATGATTGTGAAACAAACTAAGAATTTAGTTGAATAAATAATAAGTGTATTTTAGATATGATAACTATTCTGTAATGAAGAAGGGAACCTAAATACTATGGACACTAAGCTAACTGGAATACGGTAATTGAAATCAGATAAAAGTTAAAAACAGGATCTTAAATGTCTTAAAGGATTAGAGTTATAACTAGCAATGTATTAATTTGAATTTGATATAATAACTAAGGGAAACAGAGAGGAAATGTTTGATGATGTAAACTGACATATGTATGGAAAAGCTTGTTATTGGACTATATATTACCCAACCACCATGTTGCTTCCTTAATACCTGAAGCTTTGTAAAAATGGAAAATTAATAAAACTTGTTATAAAAAAAGACTCGCAAACAGCTCCAGAGCTTTCTAGGTTTTGCCAACTTCTATCGTCAATTCATCCCTTCCTTTGCTGAGATTGCCCTACCCCTTACAGAACTACTCAAAACAGGCAAAAGAGGAGGGAAGCCGTGACCAAGCCAACCACTAGCATGAACTATGGGCTGTCAAAACAGCTTTCGAGAATTTAAAAAGACTATTTGCTGCTGAACCAGTCCTAAAACATCCCTGCCCAGGGGAGCCCTTTGTAATTCAAGCTGACGCCAGCGACGTGGCCATCGGAGCTGAAAGTGGGATCTTGCAACCCTGCGCCTACATGTCTAAAAAATTTACTGAAAGTGAAAGGAGATGGGCAATCTGGGAGAAGAAGGCCGTCGCAATAAGGTGGGCTCTATTAAACTGACAACACTATCTAGAAGGGAGTAAGGTGCCTTTTGAAGTATGGACAGATCTGGAAGCACTGAAAACTCCCCACAAATTGTCCCCAAAGCAAGTATGGTGGGCACAGTACTTTAACAGTTTCAACTTCACCCTAAAGTACATACTGGGAGGAAAAACTTCCTAGCTGATGCACTATTGAGATTTCTCCAGTAAAAAAGTGAACGTGAATAGGTTAACAAGGCAATTATCTCCAATCCACAAACTGCTGCTTGACTCACGCCCTGCAGGGCCCCTAACCCTGATGATCCTGGGGCAAAGAAAATAAAACAAGCTCCTCACCAATTAGTGGTTCAAAGACAATCAATCCCTAACATGCAGGGATGGTTTGGCTTACAAGGGGGGAAACTGTACTTGCCTGAAGCCCCCCACTTTAATGCTCTCAAACACAGCCATGACGTAAAACAGACTAGACACTTTGGATATTTAAAAACTCTACATCTCATCCGCTGGCAATTTTCGTGGCTGGGGCTAAAATGGGATGTGGAAAACTATGTCAGGAGTTGTATGTGCCACCATGAAAAGAATTCCAGGGAATCCCCCTGGGTTATTGCAGCCGGTGGCAGACCCTTCTCAACCATGGGAAGAAATAGCTATGGACTTTATAGTAGACCTACCTGGGAGTAGAGGAAATACTGTCATCTGGACTGTGATAGACTTGTTTTCGAAGCAGGCTCATTTCATCGCCTGCAAAGGACTCCCATCTGCCCAACGACCGACTAAATTGTTCCTGAAACATATCTACCAGCTGCATGGAGCCCTTAAATGAATAATTTCGGACAGGGGGGTTCAGTTCACAGCTAAGGTTTGGAGGAGTTTTCTTAAATTAATTGGATCATCTCAAGGTCTATCATCTGCTTTTCACCCGTCTACTAATGGGGCCGCAGAAGCCGTTAACAAGATGGTGGAGCAATATCTCAGATGTTATACTTCCTACCAACAAACCAACTGGACCGACCTCCTCCCTTTTGCAGAGATGGCTTACAATAAAATCTGTTCACAGCAGCACTAGTTTCATGCCTTTCATTGTGGCTACAGGAAAAGAGTTCAGCCCAATACCTGAATAGCCTCAAGCGCCCTCCGCTTCTCAGACACTTGATCAGTGGGTGAGGGGATGGGAAGAGGTTTGGAAAGCCATGAAAGCTGCTTTAAAAAAGACTTCCAAGACTTATAAAAAGCAGGCAGATAAAAAGAGAGCCCCTCAAAGAACATTCCAAGTTGGGGAAAAGGTTTATCTGTCAACTAAATATTTACGCCTCAAATTACCCAGCAAGAAATTAGGATCAAAATTCTTGGGGCCTTTATTCATCATAAGGATCATCAATCCAGTCACAATAGAATTAAAACTCCCTAGGCTTTTAGGGAAGATTCACCCTGTCTTCCATTGCAGCTTGTTAAAACCTTTGCAAGAATCCACTTTAAGACCTCCCCCTAAGAAGGCACCCGGACCCCTTGTAGTGGCAGGTCAAACTCACTATGAAGTAAAGCGTATTCTTGATTCTAGAATTTTTAAAGAGAAATTGCAGTACCTAGTACAATGAAAGGGATACTCGCTATCTAAAATCACTTGGGTGAGATCTAGCGATGTGAAAGCCGACAGACTCATCAAAAGGTTCTATAAGAAACACCCTAACAAACCGAGAGATAGTCCCTAACATCTGCTTTTGTTTATGCTACAGGATCTGTCTTTTTTGTAAGGGGGGCGGATGTCAATGCTGCTAACATTGGATGTTCTTGCTTTGACAACATAAAGAGATTCAGCCTTTTTCTTTCTTACGCTTTACTCTTAGAATTAGATGATACTGGGGGAGGAGGCAGATTGTGGTGGGAGTTAGTTAGACATAACAATATTGTACTAGTGTGTGAAATAAGAGATGATAAGAATTGGCGGGTAGCAGAACAGGAGGGGAAGCCTGCATTTCAAACTAATTGGACAATGTGATTTATGACTGTTAATTGAAGGAGGGAATTGTGCTTTGATACTATGTGCTCAGGGGAGGGGAATCCAGTTTTTAGCTTCAACTATGTTAGTGCTGAAGCTATACTATTCCCATAAAGATTCTTTAAGGTAAACAATGCCTTGAAGTTATTTGAAGAGTTTCATCTGTCGGAACCATGACAGCACATTTTATACCATGCCTGAAACTCCCGTTAGCCTGGCTCCTAGCAAAAATGTTCGTGCAGCACATTTACAGATTATCTTGGAACGGGGGGGTGCAGTTTACTGCAAAGTTCTGGTGGATACGTGACCCTGATAGGCTCATCCCAGGAGCTTAGCTCCACTTTTCATCCCAGAACTAGCGGATCAGCAGAGCGAGCTATCTTAATCGTGGAGCAATACCTAAAGTATTATGTAAATTATTAGCAGACTAACTGGGCTGAGCTGCTGCTGTTCATTGAGGTGGCTTACAATAACTTGGTCCATAGCAGCAAAGTACATAGCAGCACTCCTTTTAAGGTGGTTACGGGCATTGTGTTCATAGTCATACCAGAGCTTTACCCCAGGACTCCGTCCTCTGCAACACTGGTGGAATGGGTGAACTGTCTGAGAGGCACATTGGTTACGGTGCGCAAGGCACTAGGGAAAGCAAGAGAGGCCCAGAAAAAGCAAGCCGATCGGAAGATAACCCCCCAAAGGGAGTTCAGGATGGGTGATAAAGTGTACTTGTCCATAAAGTATTTAAATCTAAGACAGCCCTGTAAAAGCTGGGTCCTAAATATATAGGGCCTTTTTCTATTGTGCAGATTATAAACTCGATGACAGTGGAGCTACAGATGCCAAGAAGTCTTAGGCGGCTCCACCCAGTGTTTCATTGCAGTCTGCTAAAGTCCGTTCAAGATTCCAAGCTAAGGCCAGTTGGAGGAATCCCTCTACCTCAAATCCTTATAAAAAGGGAGGAACACTATGAGATTAAGGATGTCTTGAACCACCAGAGAAAGTTGCAGTTCCTTGTGCAGTGGAAGGGCTATCCCATAGTGAATGCTGAATGGGTGGCCACAAAAGACATTAAAGCAGCTAGATTAATAAAGAAGTTTCATGCCAGGTGCCCTAAATGACCAAAGTGAAACAATGTTTTGAAAATGGTAAATTGTTTACGATATTGTGTCTTTGTGTTCATTCCAGATGTATCTTTCTTCCAGGGGTTTGGCATGTCAAGAGTGATTTGCTTTTCACCTAGTTTCTTCTCCACTCTCAACTTGACAACAATCGGAAGGGGGGTGGTTGAATCTGCAAATTGTGAGGCCCTGCTCCCTATTTCAAGGTCACGGTGTGCAGGTGTTCGAACAATCCAGGCAGTTCCGATAACAAAATGAGCATAGTTAATTCCACACGCAATGGACTGAAGGGAAGAATTTCTTTCTTGGATTCACTAGCTGGACAGCTGACACCTACCTGCTTGGAGACAAATCACCTCCTGCTTTTTTCATCCTTCCTTTTCTTCCCAAATTTAATGAAAGAGACTACAACAGGAATATCAATGATAGTGATAAAAAGGAATTACAACTTTTAATAGAATAGAAAAAGATCCATGCAATATTAATACACAACTAGCTTAGTCCTTTAACATGTTATTAAAAATCTAGGTCATGTACAAACATACTGTTCTATACTCTTGTTTCTCCATTATAAAGCTGTCTTGAAAATCAATGGAAAAATATTTTTCTTGAATCCTCCCTGTGTTTGGACTGTTCTTTTCTTTCTGCCTGATTGAGATTATTTTCTTAACTAATCCCTGGACTCAGTGAAGCCAAAGTTTCACATGAAATGTCAAATGCCATATTTTTGGAGTGTAGTGAAGTGTCACATGTATATCTCTAAAAATGACATGTTTTTCTCACAATGTTGAGATTTAAAATAATTTGAGACAAAAAAGCCATGAAGAACATGATTAACTTATATGGTTGAACACTCCTCGACTTTATAACTACAGAGATCGTATAACTTTTATTACAGAGAAAAGCCCTTTCTTTCAGAAAGCTGTTGTTTAGATTTATTTTTCAAAAACTCAGTTTTGTTCTTTATTTTAGTCATTTAAGTTTTACTATACAAATCGTACCACTTAATGCACAATCTGACTGCAGAAATCATTTTCATTCCTTGGTCCTTATAGCTTCATAGCTTTTTATGTTTTTAGATATTTTTATTAGAATATGTATTTTTGTAAAGTTTTTCTTGGTTTTGTTCTTGAATATTCCTTTGTAAAGCAAAGTATAAACAAAGACATAAACAATTTTTTATCCTTATGAATCTCTTTCATATTTGCCCCTTTTCAGGTTTGTATTTTTTTCCCAAGAAAATAGAATAGAATAGAACAGAATAGAGCTGGAAGGGACCATGGAGGTCTTCTAATCCTGCCCCCTGCTCAAGCAGGAGAACCTATACCATCTCAGATAAGTGACTGTCTAGTCCCATCTTAAAAACCTCCAGTGATTTCTGAAGGCAAGCTGTTCCACTGGTTAATTGTCCTCACTGTTAGGAAGTTTCTCCTTGTCACTGTACCACTGTACCCCAGCTTTAAAAAATTGACACCCATCTTTTTTCAAAAATTATTTGAGGAGTCCAATAAAGCAAAAAACCTTTAAATCAGAGATTGTAGTATTTTGGATTTGATTTGAAAGAGGAACTTTAGAATATGCAAGAGTGTAAATGCAGCACTTATTTAAAACTCATTAAAATAGCTATATTTTCCCCTCTTCCATTTTTGTAAGCAAAGAAGTAGTGGATAGGGCAATTGTCAATTGCCCATGGCAAACATGGCACATTGTGTTTTGTAAATGACCTGATAGCGCTAGCACTTAGGCTTATATACTTTACAGCACTCTCTGAGCGGTTTATAATGTCAACATATTTCCCCAACAATTTGGGTCCTCATTTTACCGAGCTCAGAAGGATGGAAGGCTGCATCAATGAGCCAGATCGAACTCCTGGCTGTGGGCAAAGTTAGTTTGCAATATTGCATTCTAATCACTGTGCCACCATAGCTGGTTTCTTATGTACCGTATATACTCGAGTATAAGCCGAGTTTTTCAGCCCATTTTTGGGGCTGAAAAATGCCCC
>NW_015387630.1:78340-81632 GCF_001527695.2 Protobothrops mucrosquamatus
GGGGCGGCGGCCAGGGAGGAACAGCCAAAATGCCCCCTCGGCTTATGCGCGGGTCACCAATTTTTCCCAGTTCTCTGTGGGAAAATCGGTCCCTCGGCTTATACTCGGGTCGACTTATACTCGAGTATATACGGTATTTATTATCAGTGAGGTTGACTTCCATAATTTTAAAATTAATTAATTTTAAAATTAATTTCCCCTCATATATCAGGACTATATATTCTACTTCACAACATGATCAATGCTCTTAGGGAAATTTTCCTCTTTAAAAAAAGATTTTTGGTAATTAAAAAAAATAACACCAAAAACCTATGCAAAAATGGGAGCACAAGGAAAATGTGCGTTGTCCTTGGGTCCTGATCACATTGACAACAACAGGAGGGAAACATTAACTATATTCTAGTCTTTCTCTTTTCCCTTCCTCCTCCTCCCTTGATATCCAGGTTATGCCTTCCTCCTTTTCCAAGAGGAGAGCTCTGTTCAAGCCCTGATCAATGCTTGCCTTGAAGAAGATGGAAAGCTTTATTTGTGTGTTTCCAGCCCTACTATCAAGGATAAGCCTGTAAGTTTTTTTTAAAAAAAGCTATAGATTATAGGAAGAGAAACGTGAGTATTTTTTTAAAAGCCTCCAGAACAAGTTGTAATATATCTGAAGACTTTTTCTAAGAGGATGGTGATGCAAACATGTTAAAATGAAATTTAATGTTATCATCAAAAAATTAATGTAATGCTAAATTGAGTGAGCAAGTTCCCCAATGAATAAAATGGGGAGAGCTTAAGCAATATTCTTCTGCTTGCCCCTACTTGCCCCCCCAAAAAATAATTCTCTAAAGTTTCTTTTCTCATTTGATAACTTTGGAACATACCAATAGTTTACGGTTATTCTTCTGTTATGGGTTGTAAGCTTTACTGGCATTTTATATGGATTCATAACAGTATCACCACATAAATGCACTTACAATCATGCAACTGCTTTGCTTTAATAGGTTCAAATCCGCCCCTGGAACTTAAATGATAGTGACTTTGTAATGGATGGTTCACAGCCTTTGGATCCTCGAAAAACCATTTTTGTTGGTGGTGTTCCCAGGCAGTTACAAGCTGGTAAGTGTTAAACCAAAGTGCCACAATCTTCTGAAGTCACCCTCATCCTCCCAAACCAATGTTTGTTCATTTTTTATCTGGGGCTATTACTGAGAAGAAATAATCACTTTTACAAATTTCCCCAAAAGTTCAAAGCAAAGTCCAGTACACAATTCCAGAGAAACCCTGATGATTGGTACTGTGGTACTGTGGTATGGTACTGTGGGCAGCTGAGGCTGATATAAAGAACAGGGATACAACCTCTCACTGTAGATTTACATACATTACAATATATGTTTGATCATTGCAGAAGAATAATTGATTGGCTTTTAGCCAATGTGTATTAATGAAGTCAGGATGGCTAGGTATGAAAGGGACACTACAAATGCTGTTTATTGACTTTTACAAAAACAGGTCTTTTTCTCTAGAAAGTTACTTTTCTATATGTGTCATCTAATAGTCTTGCTTCCTGTTTTCACTATCCCTTTAGTCTGTCTTAACATTCTTTAGTGTCTAAATGTTTTATGGTTAAGTCAACAATTTATTACCCTGGGAAAGAATTTGGGGAGGGTTGGAGTGTATCTATTCTAATGCAATTTTCCCATTTCAGTGCCATTTACCCTAAATTAATTTCAGTCCACCTCCCAAACAAAACGATGAGAGAACCCTCAAATCAGACAAAGCCTGATTTGGAAACAAATACCAAACCAACCAAATTCAAAACTACACCCCTCAGTAGGAAGGATAAGGCATCCAGCTGCAAGCAAATAATGAAATATGGGCTCTAACTTTGAGACAATGTTCTTATTCTCCCTCCCCCATCATGTTCCACCTGGGTCTTCAATAGTAGCAGAGGGAATCTCAAGCCTACAATTGGCCTCTCTGAGCATAGTGGGAGCAAATTTTGACCGGGGTGTCAAACTCAATTTCATTGAGAGCCACATTAGCATTATGGTTGCTCTCAAAGGGCCAGGTGAGTGTGGCTGGTTCAACGTGACCGGCTCAATGTCACTCACGTTGAGGGGCGCCTGTGGGGGGGCTAGGCAAGGCTGGGAGCGCGGATCTGGAGTTGTACGGCAGTTCCATGATGGCATGGCGGCTCGTGTTCTGAGCAACGGTGAAGCCTCAGAGGCTTTCCCTGTCACAAATGGCATTAAGCAAGGCTGTGTACTGGCACCAACCTTGTTCAGCATGATGTTTTCAGCCATGCTGTCTGATGCCTTTCAGAACAGCTCAGTGGGAGTCAATCTGAGGTACAGAACCGATGGGAAATTGTTCAACCTGCGAAGACTCCAGGCTGTCACCAAGGTAAAGGAGTCTGTGCTACGAGATCTTCTCTTTGCTGATGACTGTGCCCTTAATGCAGGATCGGAGCAGGAAATGCAAGCCAGCATGGACAAATTCGCAGTCGCTTGTGACAACTTTGGCCTCTTTATCAACACGAAGAAAATTGAAGTGATGTACCAGCCAGTTCCAAAAGCCCAATACCAAGAGCCTACCATCACAGTGAAGGGACAAAAGCTGCAAGCAGTGGACCAATTTATGTATCTTGGTAGTAGCCTCTCCCGTGCAGTGACAATTGACATCGAGGTCAACTGTAGAATTGCCAAGGCAAGTTCTGCATTTGGCAGACTGCGGACTAACGTGTGGGACCGCCTTGGAATAAGCCTTGCTACTAAGCTTAAAGTTTACCAGGCAGCAGTGCTAACTACCCTAATGTATGCTAGTGAGACCTGGACAGTGTGCAGGAGGCACGTCAGGCAACTGAATCACTTCCACATGACTTGTCTTCGCAGAATTCTGAGGATCCGGTGGCAGGATAAGATAACCAGATACAGATGTCCTCTCCAGAGCAGGCCTATCATCAGTTTACACTCTGTTGATGAAAGCCCAGATGCGCTGGGCAGGCCACGTTGTAAGGATGCATCCCTAAACAGCTCTTCTATGGTGAGCTGTCTCAAGGAAAGCGATCGCACGGGGGACAAAAGAAGCCATACAAAGACACGCTGAAAACATCTCTCAAGTCCCTGGATATCAACACCATCTCTTGGGAATTTTTGGCGCATGATCGACCGACATGGCGTACCCTGGTTTACCAGGGTTGCCAGACATATGAACACAGAAGGACAATCTTGGCACAAGAGAAGCGAGCACTCCGTAAAGCCAGAGCTGCAAATGCTGAAGCAATAGTGTCCACATTTCTCTGTTCAGT
>NW_015387630.1:82455-84931 GCF_001527695.2 Protobothrops mucrosquamatus
TGGCACAAGAGAAGCGAGCACTCCGTAAAGCCAGAGCTGCAAATGCTGAAGCAATAGTGTCCACATTTCTCTGTTCAGTATGTGGCAGAACATTCCGTGCTAACATCGGTCTCATCAGCCATCTACGGACACACCGCTGATGGCCCATAATCCATAAGATGTCAAGGTCTTCATCGAAATCGATGGACGAACAACAATGAGACCAAAGCAAACGCCAAAGCCTCATCCACTAAAGGAGCCTTGCTGGTACCCTAGACGCGAGATCGAAAGGTAGTGCAGACAGGACCTGGCCCGTGGGACAAAAGGCAGGCAGACGGGAGTGCTGGGTGTTACAAGCTAAGCGTCGATGGGGGCCAACTCCGGGTTGCCCTCTGCTGCTTGGCAGGGCTGGAGAAGGGAACATGGCACTCATGGATGGGGAGACAAGAGCACAGGGCTGCACATGCTGAGCGTCCAGGTCACCCTCTCCACCATGTGGCAGGGCCAGAGAGAGGAATGCAGCACTCATAGCAGATGGGGAGACAGCACAGGGTGAAATGAGACACCTATGGACAACGATGGCTATGCCCCACGGAACACCATGGCTCGAGCAGAGAGGAGGCCAGATGCGGTAGCAACGAAGGGTGAACAAGGGGGCTGAACGAGGTGGGGCAAGGCCAGGCACAGCAGGACTAGGAGAACGAGCTTTAGCTGCTGCCACGCATTGCCAGCTCCTATGTGCTCGCCGCCTGCAGGGGGAACTGAGGCAGCAAGGTCCAGCCCCATGCTGTTTCAGGGCAGCCCTGTGGGCCAGATATAACCACGTCATGGACCAGATCTGGCCCACAGGCCTTGTGTTTGACATGTATGATCTAAAGCATGCATAATGAAAACCTTTTCAACCCACATTCCCATTCCATCTAGACCACAGATGTCAAACTCGCCACGTCACATGATGTGTTGTGACATCGCAACTTTTTTTGTATTGCCAGAGCTGGGGTGGGCGTGGCCTCCGCATGATGCAACCGGCTTACGGGCCGGCAGTTTGACACCCCTGATCTAGACAATAGCCTGTGGAGGTAGGCCAGGAACAGGTTCTGATAGCAAATCTTTCTTCTGTATTCATGCAATCCGGAATTTGGTCATCAATCCCCAGTAGGTTGTAATCTACTGAGAATTAGAGAATATTATAAATAATATTTTGATAATATTATAAGTAATAATTGAAATATATAGATTATATAATATAAAACCATGAATTAATATGCACATATTTAATAAAGGATTCAGTACTGCAACTAAAAGGGCAGGATATCCCTTTACATTTTGAAGATATAACAAGAGAGATTAGAACAAGTAGAAATTGCAGTAACATTAGACATTGGAATATAGCTTAGAGATACGAGATTTTACAAGAGGTTTTCTATTGTGTATGAAACATATTCAATATTAGACATGCACTGTCATCTAGTTTATTATTGCCTAAACTTACAGAAGTGAAAACTAAAGGCAGACCATAATATAATAATTACAAAAATATAACCAAGAATCTCCAGGTCAGAATGATGGGAGACTGAATAGCCTGTTGTAACTTCAAGATAGTATATCAAGGGCGATTGATTCTGAGTTAAAGAGCTCCTTCCAAACTAATTCAACTCCTGCTGTTTCTTCTATTCATAGTATGGGAATTTGGTAGTGTCTTTGTGATACGACTTTGTATTTCTTGACAATGAACAGAAAGAAAGACATTAAAAAGCAGAAAACTATATTGTTAAATGACTTGAAGCAAATAAAATCAAGATACATGCAGAGTCCAGTGTTGAATGTAAAGCAGTAGGTTAAGAAGATGGATTTTGTTAAACAGACCTACTTTGAGAAAGTTCATAAATGGTTGGTCTGTCAGCTGAGAAAATGAAAAAGGAACTATTACTTCAGTTTGGGATGGAAAGAAGTCTGTATGAACCTCAGATTTGCTGACCAATTAATTTGTCAAATAGTATTCTCAGCTGTATGAAAAACAGGTACCATGCTTGGAGAAGGCTACAGAAGACTCAAAGTATTCACAGTAAATAAGAAGCCAAGATATTTGTAAATGGATTTCTATCACAAGCATTTATTATTATAAAATAAGAAAAGGTTGCCCCTTTTTCCCTTTTCAGTTTTCATTGGTGTTAGAACCACTGGCAATATGCAAAGAAGCAAAACTCAGAAACATTGTATATTATCTACTAGTACAGTGGTTCTCAACCTTCCTAATGGCACGACCCTTTAATACAGTTCCTCATGTTGTGGTGACCTCCAACCATAAAATTATTTTCGTTGCTACTTCATAACTGTAATTTTGCTACTGTTATGAATAGTAATGTAAATATCTGATATGCAGGGTGTATTTTCATTGTTACGAATTGAACATAATTAAAGCATAGTGATTAATCACAAAAACAATATAGCAATGCTCGCTGGAGAAGCTTACTCTTCCTTGCTCAAAAATGTTGGG
>NW_015387630.1:85719-99644 GCF_001527695.2 Protobothrops mucrosquamatus
CCGCAGCTCAGCTCAGCTCAACCAGCAGCAGCAGCAGCGCATTGCCAGAGAGCAGGGTGGGAAGAGAGGGGGCGGTGGTGGCAAGTCATGAAAGCAGCATCCACACGTTCAGGGTGCAAACGCCTTGGATGGTTTGGCTCCCCCACCCCTTTATTTACTGATCTGCCACAAGCTCGTGCAAACAAGCCCCGAGGAGTTCTGAACGAGTGGTCATTTTTAAAAAAAAAGTTTTAAGCAACGAGGCAGAAAGGGGAACTCGCTCACGGCTCTTTTTTCCCCCTTTCCCGGCGACTGGGAAGGCAGCAGCCAGAGACACCGCTGCACAAAGGGAGGTGGAGAGAGGGGCGAGGGGGAAAACCTCACTCAACTTTCGCCCTTATCAGACCCGGTTCCCTTCTGGTCGACCCCTACCCACCCACCCGCCCCCTTCACCTCCCGCTACAGATCGACGCTACCCTTCGGGAATATTTCACCAGGCTTTTTTTTTAACCTTGGCCCTGCGCTTCTCCCAGACGGAAGCCAGGCAAGAGGACCTGAAAGACGCCGAGCAGGAGGTTCATAGCTGTGGCGACGCGGCAGTAGCTGTTCTGCGATGGGTAGTGCAGCCCCGCCATGCTGCTGAGGCGGCTGCTTTCCTGTCTGCCCGAGCTGGCTGGCGGAGCTAGTCTTGAGCAGAAATTCTCACTAGTGTCTCGGTTCCTAAGACCATTGGAAATATGTATTTTCCGATGGTCTTAGGCGACCCCTGTGAAAGCGTCGTTCGACCCCCAAAAGGGTTGCGACCCACAGGTTGAGAACCGCTGTACTAGTACAACAAATTGGAGAGTGTTGTACTAGAATTTTCTGCTTATTCTTTAATCATTAAATGTTTTCACAAATTCATTAAAAACAATAACTAGTTTTAACTAAGATAATCAAATATACATTTGTCCAGTACTCTAGTTTAAAATAAACAAAAGAAAGATTTTTATCTTTATCATCTTATACTATATTCAGCAAATAGCTTGAACCATACATAACACATAAACAAAACATGACGCTGCTTTTAACACTTACCATACAATACAGATGATTCTCAAGTTATGACCATAATGGAACCTGCCCATTATAGTAATAACGTTAATTGAATCATGTTAAATGAAACAGCCCCATCCCTCCTCTCCCCAATGCATTCGTTAATTGAATGCATGGATCGTTAAGTGGGCATGAGAAACCTCGGGGGGGACTCCATGGGGGGCCTAGTGCAGGAACAAGATTACCTCTCTCTGGCCACCCAAGGCCTCCCCGCACCCACTGAGATATCTTAAGGTCCTCACAGCTACTTGGGCCTGCTTCACACTAAACCCCTATCACCGATCACTCACTTAACTTTTGAAGATCAGCTGAGCTGTCTTCTCAGATGGATGGGCTAACAAAGCAGGCCCAGTGACTGTGCAGACCCGGTGTGTGTGTGTGGGGGAAATAGGCAGGGGGCATGTTGCAGTATCTCTGCAGTCTTTAAGGGCAAACAGCTACCATGATGCTGCAACATTCATAACTTCAGGACCGTCATAAGTTCTTTTGGGGGGTTCATGACTTTGAACTGTCACTAAGTGAACTGCCATAAGTTGAGAATATCTGTAAAAGTAGTGGAGTGTTAGAAATGTGAAAATAAAGAGATACAGCAATTTTACTACAACTTATTTGTTTTTGTATAATCAAAATTATAATCAGTGCATAAATTTACTATGCCTAATTAGCACTTAGCAATAGCAATAGTACTTAGACTTATATATCACTTTGCAGTGCTTTACAACTTTCTCTAAGCAGTTTACAGAGTCATTATATTGCCCCCAACAATCTGGGTCCTCATTTTCCCGACTTCGGAAGGATGAAAAACTGAGTCAACTTTGAGCCAGTGAGGATCAAATCCCTGGCAAGTCAGCAGAATTAGCCTGCAATACTGCATTCTAACCACTGTGCCACCACGACTAATTAATGGGTGCTCCTATAATTGCACCTGTCTGCAATAGGAACAGAAGTTTATGCTAAATGGATGATCACAGACTATTTCCTAGCATTACTTTAAAACAGTGTTTCCCAACCTCAGCAACTTTAAGATATGTGGACTTCAATTCCCAGAAGTGGAAAATAATTTTTCACTGATCTAAAAAAATACAGTAGCAGATATTTTAGATACAAAAGCTACAGCTGTCTTGGCTCGGAAGAATATCAACAATAAAATGCCAATTTTATCAAGATTCAGTTTTTATTCCAAATTATTACAATAAGAATTGAAAAGTCATTGACTGGCAAAGAAAAATAACTAATTTAATTTGGTCAAATAAAAGGCAGAAGATCAAACTATATTCTACAAAATGCAAAAGAATGAGGTGAATTAGTCGCACAAATTTTAAATTATACTGTCATATTGTATTACAGATTTGATTACACCACTGTATAGTTGTATTGTATTGTATGGTATGGTATGGTATGGTATGGTATGGTATGGTATGGTATGGTATGGTATGGTATGGTATATTATATTATATTATATTATATTATATTATATTATATTATATTATATTATATTATATTATATTATATTATATTATATTATATTATATTATATTATATTATATTATATTATATTATTATATTATTATATTATTATATTATATTATATTATATTATATTATATTATATTATATTATATTATATTATATTATATTATATTATATTATATTATATTATATTATATTATATTATATTATATTATATTATTATATTATTATATTATATTATATTATTATATTATTAATTATCAAATTTGAAAAAATTATCAAATTTGAAAACTATCTGTTAGGGCAGGGGTCCCCAACCCCCAGTCCTTGGACCAGTACCAGGCCACGGCATGCCAGCAACTGGTCCGCACAAACAAGCAAAGCCCCATCCGCGGGATGCAGGCAGCACACAAAACCATGCATCCTCCAGTCCGCAGAAAAACCTCTCTCCACAGAACCGGTCCCTGGTACCCAAAAGGTTGGGGACCTCTGTGTTAAAACAATGAGTTGCTACTGAAATGTGAGTCAGAAACTGAAGAAGTCAGATTACATGATTATAAATTGTTGGAAAATTTAAATAGGACAACTGATAGTCAATAAGGGGAACATCACTAGAAATCCAATACTAAATTTGCTCAGGAAAAAACATGTACAAGATGTTTTTTCCAATGATATACTGCTCCAGTATTGATTTTCAAAATAGATGATGCATTTTCAAAAAGCAGATGGAAATGTAAAAATGTAATATCATTACACCTTTCCATATATGATGGCAATGTCACAAAGCCCAGCAATTCTGGAAGGTGATTTATCATATTGTATAATGAAGTACATGTTAAATACTCATTTTCCTTTGCGGACAGCTGTTTTGCTATCAAGCATCACTGAACCTTATAGTTACACAAAATATACAAAATTAGCTTTGTACATGGTAACAGCTGCTATGATACTGTATGGTTCCCATTAGAAATAACACATTAGAAATAATTCTTACATTAGAGGACCAAAAAAACTAAGCACTGGGAACACAGATCATTATTTAAAAAACCTTCATACAGTAATTAAAAAATAAGTTTGGTACAGTGTTAGCTTGGAAACATCTATTGGGACCCAGGAAGCTGACCTTGTCTGACACAGCTCTGAAATGAGATGCTTCTTGATAATTTGGATCACTCACATCCTGATAGGGTTCTGGAAAGAGTTGAAGACCTAACCTAACCAGGATTGAGTCCATTTTGGATCTGTTTGGGGGCAGGATGTTAGCCAGTCTTGTGGTCTGTTTTTGTTTATTGCCTCTTATTGATTTGTTGTTGCACTGTATTTTTATTTTTATTGTTTGTATTTTGTTTAGTTTCATTATATAGTGCTAGTTGAGATTTGGGTGGTGCCTAAATAGAACAAATTAGTTTTCAAAATCCCATACTAGGAGATTCCCTTCTCCTAGTCCTTATTTAATGCTCTATTTGATTCCAATGCATCACATTGCAGAAGATATTCTGCAATGCATCACATTGCAGAAGATATTCTGCAATGCATCACATTGCAGAAGATATTCTACACTGCATGCAGTTATAATACATTATAACTTTCTAAGTAGTTTTTCCATTTAAAATACATTTATTTATTTAAAGTTTCTTTAGCCAGTGTGTTTTGTTGCTTTGTAGTGGAATTGGCTATGATAATGGCCCGTCTCTATGGTGGAGTGTGTTATGCAGGAATTGATACTGATCCTGAACTAAAATACCCCAAAGGTGCTGGACGAGTGGCTTTTTCCAATCAACAGAGCTACATTGCAGCCATCAGTGCCCGGTTTGTTCAGCTTCAACATAGTGATATTGATAAACGAGTAAGTTTGGAGAGAAGAAATAAGCTTGTTTGCTTTTCACAAGTTACACAACACGATCATTGATAAAATTGACTATTCATTGTGTCTGTTCCTTTTTTTATAAGAGCAAGCAGGATATTATGAGGGACATATAATATTATTAAGAAGCATAACTCTGTAGCATTACCTAACCAATGTGGGATTTGTTCATGGGATGTTCCACTGTGTTATCCAGGAGGAGGGGAAAACAATATTCCAGAATCCAAATATTCAATATTAATATTTCTTTTTCATGTGTCTGTTTTTTAAATAGGTGGAGGTAAAACCATATGTGTTGGATGACCAGATGTGTGATGAATGCCAGGGTGCACGATGTAGTGGAAAGTTTGCTCCCTTTTTTTGTGCCAATGTTACTTGCCTGCAGTATTACTGTGAGTTTTGCTGGGCAAACATCCACTCTCGGGCAGGGCGTGAATTCCATAAGCCGTTGGTTAAGGAGGGGGCAGACCGGTCACGGCAGATCCACTTCCGCTGGAATTGAAAAGGAAGGAAGGAAGGAAGGAATGAAGGAAGGAAGGATGGCTTCCTCAGCTTGAAGATACTGATATGTAGAAGAAATAATTTCATTTTTCTGTTTTTCACCCCAGCTCTCTTAGATCTACATCTGTTTTCAGCAGCTAAAATACTACAAAGCCTCTTGTTTTTCCCCAAAATCCTACATCTCAGGCTTATTATTTTTTTCCTGATATTTTCATGTAATTTCTCCAATTTATTTTTATATGTAGAATTAAAACTAAATGAGAGAATGTTTTTTGCGTGGGGCACACTGTCTGTTGCTATAGTTAGTGGATGAAGCATGCACTTATTTCCAAACATGGGTTTTTAACTTCAACATCTACCCCACTAATTTACCAAAGGTAGCAAAAATAGAGAAGAGGGAATATGTCTGCTACAAAAAGCTTTTGCTGTTGCTATTTTCAATGTATACATCATTTTTAAAAAATAGGGTTAGTTTTTTTGCTCTCCATTTTGACTTGCAAGAAATAATACCTCAAGATATTCTGATTTATTAGTTATTTTTAAACATTTTAAACATTAAACAAGCTGTATTAGCTTTGCTACTATACAGGTGTTATAGGTAATGCCACCTATAAATATGGGATAAAAACATTTTAAGATATTCTGCATTACCCATTAAAATGCAGGCAGCACAATATGGCGCAAACTGCCATAGTTTTAGAATGTGAAAATTGCATGTTTACTTACTTGCATACAGCATATGCATGCACTAGATTTAACAGGAGATAGGTTATGACCAATTTTTTAAAGTAAGGCTCTGAAATCTAGATAGCATGAGCACACTGCAAAATTTGTAACGAAGGACCTGCATGTATTATTGTGACTCAAGCTTTTTTTTTTTCTAAAAATGTCCTACATGTATACAATATGCAAATTAGTTTTAGATTAGAAAGTGCAGCCATTTTGTGACCAGGTGGATGCAGGAATTCAATTTTTACAGACTGAATGTAATGTTGTAGTTGATGTGGTGTGAGGTTCTAATTCCTATGGAATAATATAGCATAGACACAAATTTGAGTAAAACATTAGAATACTTTATTATTTACTTCAGTCCCATTGATTGTTCATGGTTAAAACTTCCTCTCCAAAACAAAGATGGGACCCCACTGCTAGCCAGTCACCAAATGGGAAACTACTGAGAAATGAGCACTAAAACATACTGATACCAAGAAAATACTTTACTAATAAAAATCTAAATAAAGTAAAAATGGAGATGGTATAATATTTTACAGCTAGTTGCAGAAGGTAAATCTTATCTTGAAGACAACAGTGAAACCAGGCTTAAATTGTCTATGTTTGACCTTAGTATATTGACAATATGTTTATCCAAATGATATCACTGTTGCGTGAAGTCCAGTTCATTTACTGACAGTCAAGTTTAGATTTTAATGGAGGTGAAGCCGTTTCAAGTAATGGTATTGGATCCAAGATTTTGGGTGGTGTAACCAAGCAAAACATTTTCTTGATCCTAAGTGCAAGAATGTCACTAGCAGTGTTCGTGTCCTTCTTGGAACATGTCAGTGAAACTAGCTTTTTTGTTCAAGTGGAAGATCTACTCTCCTGTTTAAATACCTGATAGAACCAAATTCAGAATTGCAGTCCTTTTCACAGGGAAAAATTAACCAGGTTTATGCTCTTGCCATAGCCTCGGGGACAATCCTTTATTGAAGCATATTGCTCTTAAATTGGTTGTCTTAGTGAGCTCCTTGTACTGCTCAGTATATATTTCATGTCTACCGCTACTGTTTTGTTGTGATTGTAGTTCAGATTTTTAAATTTTTAAAGTTGATGCTGTGTTTTGTTTTGTTTTTTTGCTTTTTTAAAAAGCTTTTTAACTGATTCATTTATCAATATATCCTATTTGTTTCTTAACCATGATCCTCCGGGCTTCTTGGAGTATTCTTTTCTAACCTTAAGCCCTGCTAAACTTTGATCCATTTCTGATATTCATTATGCACTATTTTTATATCTCTGTAAGAGATTTTTTCCAATTAGTCAGCTATTTTGAGGTACAGTTTTTTTGACAAATGGACATCTCCTTTGCTATACCTCAATTTTTGGAATTAAAAAAAAACTGTTTTGCAATGTTAATTATTTAAGTATAATTTAATTCTGCAGATGTTTTTAACTATTTTCATATTTTTTTTGCTTGGTTTAAAATTGAAGCGCCTTTATATGTTATAAATAATGAAATTAATACCGAAAAATAGTACACAATTAAAATAATTGGAGATGTTTTTCTTTTCTCTACAATAAAGCTGTCAAATAGGATGGTCTTACCTTATATTTGAGATGGGTAAACTAATCAAATTTCAAGCTATGCTTGTCACTTCATTTCTGGAGCTATTAATGCTAATAGATATTGTAACGTACATCTCCTTTTTTTTGTCCTTAATCCATGCATTTTGGGTGTAATCCGGTACAAGGGTCTCTTGTATTGACCCGTGTTACAAAGCAGTTGATCTATTAACCTCTCTTCATTTGTTAGAGGAGAGGTGGTATATACAGATTTTGTGCATAACTCCTGCTTATTAACAGAGGGGAGACATAAGAGATGTGCTGCTGGATTGCACCACTGTTTTCTCCAGTGTTCAACACTGTATTGCTTTTGCTTTATAAATCATATTTATTTTACTATTTTTGTAGAAGACTGTTAATTTTATTGTACTTTTGAATTTTTAAAGCTTTTTTACTTTTGATATCCCAGATGTGCACATCAAATGTATGATGTGGAAGGAAAAATACTTTAAAAAGTCCATACTTTTTGTTGAGAAGGAAACATTTAGCATTTATACGTATATTGGTGTATGGAAAACACTTGATCCTTAATTCCCTGTTTGCATCTGGTTGCTGAAGGCTTCTCCTCAAAGATGCTAGAAAACTTGAATATAACACATTTTGGAAGGCTGACTAACCTTGATTCTGTATTGTGATGTGCAATATTATTTCTAATGTTTGTATAAAAAGAATAATTGTATAAACCTTTTTAATGCAAATTTTATTTTTTAATTGCATCTTTTGCCAATTTTATCCACAGTGTCATTTTTTTACTGTTAGAAAAAAAATCCCTTTTGTCATTGCAACTATGTTTTAAAATTCAGAAATCTTTGTACTGATATAAATGATTGTAGTTATTTTGGATAGTGTTTTGCTAACAAAATGATTTTTTTCATGCATTTTGTTGTCATTTTGAGTTTTGTTTCTTTGCTTTGTTTAAAATAGCAAAAGTATTTGGAATGATTTTTCATATTCTTGTCATTAATATTATTTTGTATTTTTATGTGGAAATGTATAATTTTATGATGCTAATTGCTAAAAGTTAATTTTATGTTGAATTATTTTTGAAGCTGAAATCTTTGTAATATTAAAAGCAACTAGTTTCTAAATTCAAGTTTCTGTAAATAATTGCACATGTGGTTTATGGAGTGTTTGAAATGTAATTATAAATTGTTCTTTAATATACAAATTAATATCTTCTGTTAAATTTATTTTGTATTTGTAATGGGATATTAAAATATTTTTCTTTTCTGTAGAAAAAAATACATGCTTTTTATGGACATAGGGAAACAATGCACCAACCATCTCCACAGTGCCGTGCCCTTCAGATTGAATTAGGATGTTCAATTTCCAGAATTTCCAGCCCCTGTAATTTTTGGTGATGTAAGGTTGGAATTATGGGAATTGATCCAGCACATCTGAAGGGCACCAGTGGAAGATAGTTGCCCCCAGTGCTGCTGGGACACCTGGATTGAAGTCAGGATAGCATCAAAGCTCCCTTGCAGAGAAGCAAATTTCCCAAGAGTGTGGAGTTAGAGAGGATGCTCCCTTGGCTGCTCACCTTCAACTTAAGACCTTTCCATTCATTTTACTTTTATCTTCCAGGTGTCTAAATCTCCAGTCTGTCTGTCGTTCTGGTAATATAACTCTGCAATGGAATAGTTTGCTGCCAACTATTTATATAATGTCATTTTTAAATATTTGTAATATTGTCGACTAACTAATAAATTTAAGTTATTAGCATATTTTTCCTCAGAATTCTATTACTTTGTACCTGCATCATTAACAAAAATTAAGAAGCCATTCACTGAAGCCGAATGTCTTCTACAAGTTTCATTGCCTTCACATGTAAAAAAATCCTCTCTTATTCCCCTGTATTAGTTAAACATCTGGGAAACCTACTTTATTCATTAAATGCTTTTTCAACTAATTGTTTCCAATTTTTTCAAGATTAAATCCCTTTTGAATTCATGTTCTGTCCCATGCTTTTGTACTGTTCTGCATATAATGTTGGTATGCAGCTGAGGGTAAATCTACATAATTCAGTTCTAATATTAGTCTAAAGCAGTATTTCTCAATATTAGCCACTTTAAGATATGTGGACTTCAACTCTTAGAATTCCTCAGCCAGTGCTCACCTATCCCCCTCCCCATCAGTAAAATGGAGGTCAGATTATCTTATAGGACAGGATCCCTTGAATTGTATTTGTATAGGAGATGTTGACTGTAAATGTAGATCTACTACCTTAGCAACTTGTTTAGCAATAGTTCAAAGTTACAGTGGCACTGAAAAAAAGTCACAACTGATCCTCACAGCATCCTCACATGATTAAAATTTAAGCATTTGGCAACTGGCACATGTCTACAACCATTGCAGCATTCTGGGGTCAGTGATTGCTATTTGTGACCTTCTCAGCTGCTTCCGACAAGCAAACTCAATGGGAGACACTAGATTTGCTTAACAACTGAATGATTCACTTAACAACTGCAATAATTTGCTTAACAACTGTGGCAGGTTGTTACAACCAAAGTTGTAAAATCAGGTGCAACTCACTTAACTGCCTTGCTTAGCAATAGAAATTCTGGTCCAAACTGTGGTTGCAAGTCAAGAAATATCCATATGGACATTTTGCATTTCTCTCTTTAAACATTTACCTTGATTCCAGAAAATTCTAATTCCCTTAATATTTACTATTCTTTTTTTTTTCAAAACAATTTTTATTGGTTTTCCATTTTATACCAACACAGCCTAAGGACGTGGAAATGTGGTGATCCATTTTTAAAAAACAAACAATAACATATTGAATATATACCATTATTTCTTAAAAATTTCCCTCTCTATCTATATAGAATATTATAATCAGATTAATACATTTTCATTGAATTCATTCATTACTATGTCTAACCATCAACTACATTAATCAATAGAAAAAAAATTTAATCTATAAAAACCTATATTTCTTCTCACATTTGACTTAGGCTTAGTGAACTCCATTTATTTAAAGACATTATAATCAAGTCAATATCTAAAACCAATTCATTCAGTAATATAACATTTCATCCAAATCATATAATTAAAAATAAAGTAACATTCTCTATCTATTTATATTATCATAAACTCATTAAAACCTTTCTAAAACAAATTTTCATTGAATATATCACTCAAAGATCCTGTATCATGCTTTCTTAATTTTACAAATATTTAATCTTAAATTAACATATTCCTTTACTATTCAGGTGCCCCAAGTGTTTTTTTATTTAAGCATTATTAACTCCAAAAGTAAATTCTTCTCTTTCTCACCAATCTTCTATTGTTTTTCATTATTTCTCCAAATCTCCAATAATTAATTCCATCATTTCCCATATTTCAGTTCTTTTCTTATTATACCATCTCTAATATTAAAAACATATAAAGCCCTTTTAACAAAGTCCAAGTCCAAATCAGTCCAGATCGCTATAAGGCCATTACCAAGTTACTATAATCAGATTTAATATTTATATCTTATTCTGGGTTTCTTTCTAATCCAAACAGGTTTCCATAATCGGGCCTCTGCCTGCCACACTATACATTCCAAAAAGAAAGCTCCCATTGTGCATTTTATTAAATTAATATAAAAGTTATAGTTAGTCTGGATGGCTCGTGGCAGAACATCATTTCCCCTTTCTTTTAACATTGAATAAATTTCATTTAAAGTCCTTTCTTTTATATCGTCCTCTTTGATCACATGTTTCTCTTCTTCCCATATTTTTTCCTCTATCTCAAGTTCAAATGGCGTCTGCAGATCAACTTGTCTTTCTGAAGCGAGATCATCTAATTCCTTATCATAAGTCCTTTGTCCATTAATAGCAAATCTTTTTTCCAAAATCCATTGTCCAACTGTAAGTTTACTTCTTCCACCTCGGTAAGCATGGTATAAGCCTCTTGTGTATAAACTGATGTTTCACTTAGTCCTTGTTTTTTTCCTTGTCGATACCAAGAAATCTCCTCTGAACAAGCAATTATCTCATCCGTATTTTCCCAAATTTTAGCCAAAATATACTTATAGAGATTTACACCAGTTTCCTCCATCTTCATTATCTTTCAAGTCCTTATCCTTTTGGAGGAGACTATATTTAAAGAGCAATCACAATATCCATCTCCTCCCAAATTCCTCACCTTTTTCCTTTGTACAAAATGAAAACCTTTCCAGCGAAGAAAAGATAGCAAGTACAATGAATAAGTTTGTCAAAAAGTGTCCCCCAGAAAGTAATCAGATGTTCAATCCTTCCAGACACCATAAAGGTACAAGCAAACAATATTCTCCAAATATTATAAAAAACTTTCTTGAGGCTCCCAATATCCAAGAATAAAATCAGCTGTTAAAACAAAAATAAATTTAATGCTTTGTGCTTCTCTTCCCCCATTTAAAAAGCCGCTTCACCAGAAAAGGGAGTAATTCCAAGAGAAAAAAAATTTTTTTCACAGGCATAAAGAAAGTAGAGGTAAAAGGAAAGTCTCACCGAGTTCTCCACGGTGGGTCCGTTTGCTTAGCTGATCTTGTGGCTTGCGGTTGGCGCAGCTAAATGATCGGCCATTTTACTGGCCGATCTTTACCCTGTCGGCCCAAAGGAGATGCTCGGTGCACAGAGGATGCCGCCGCTCCTCTGCAACTACCGAGAAGCCTCCTCAACGGTAAACGCTCCTCCAGATCGTCTTTTCGACCCTCTAAGGGGTCTACCAGCAGGGGAAACTTGATCGGCAAAGGGACGACTCCCTTTGCTCGACCGCACCACCGCGAACCGGAACCGGAAGCCAATATTTACCATTCTTAATGTACTTCATCATCATCATCATCATTAGAAAAAGTAATAGTATTTTCAGCAACTTGTTAGGCAGACATTGGAACAGCCAGTTTGGTCTAGTGGTGAAGGCACCAGGTTAGAAAGCAAGCGACCATGAGTTCTAGTCTTGCCTTAGCCATGAAAGCCAGCTGGGTAATCTTGGCCCAATCACTCTCTCTCTCAGCCCAACTCACTTCACAAAGTTGTAATTGTGGGGAAAATAAGAGGAGGAAGATGTGTTGGATATGTTTACCACCTTGTATTATTTGTAAAAATAATAAAGATGAAATATAAATAAATATCTGTTTTACATAGGTGACAATTCTGAGCTATGAAAATTAATAAAAAGAAAATAAATAAATCAGTATGTCCACTTATAACATGAAGCCCTCATATATGCAGAATTGCATTTAAGCATACATTTACAACCATTTTTTGAACCCTGCTCCATCTATCAAGACATAGATGGTGGGAAAGGCTATGTTTAAGAGAGGAAATGATTCGCTTTCGTTAAATGTTGTAATTAGCAACTGAAAAAATCATCTTGTAATGTAAAGTATAAGTAATCCTCAACTTACAAGCACAATTGAGCCCAACATTTCCATTCCTAAGCAAGACTGCTGCCTAGTTTTGCCCCATTTTATGACCTTTCTTGCCATAGCTGTTAAATGAGTCACTGCAGTTTTTAAGTTAGTAACACAGTTAAGTAAATCTGGCTTGCCCATTGACTTTGAGTGTCAGAAGGTCGCAAAAGGTGATCACATGACTCCAGATACACTGCATCTGTTATAAATACAAGCCAGTTGCCAAGTGTCCAAATTTTGATCACATGACCATGGGGATGCTGCAACAGTTGTGTGAAAAATGGTCAAAAGTAAGTCATTTCAATCCCAGGGTAACTTTGAAAGGTCACTAAATGAATGGTTGTAAGTTGAGGACTACCTGTTTTCAGTTCGCTGATTTATGTTTGTGTTTGATCAATTGTTGCTGAAGTGGGACTTCAAACATCTGTTAAAGGTATTTCCCCATTTCTATTTTTAGGTAAATCTGTGGTATAAAGAGGCCTGTGTATGGGAAGCTTCGACCCTTCTAATCTTTCCCTCATTCTATCAAAGGACTAATCCATTTTTTTCTTGTGGTTCCCCATCATTGTTTTTATCATCTGCTTCTTCACTGTTTTCATCTTACAATTTTTGTGGCTTCTTTTTGGACTGGGATATAATATTATCATGATGTCATCAGGTTGCTGAGGACAATGCATCAATTAATACAAAAGGAAAAACTTTCTGGATTCAGTAAAATGGGTGGAATATTAAACAAACCAATGACCAGAAGTAATAATACTGTTGATTCAGAAATCAACTTAATTCTGTTCAGAAAGAATTTTCCTATTACAAAGTAATTATGGGAAAATACCCTCAAAGAAAGGCTCTTGCAATCAAAAAAGTTCATGAAAACAATGAATTTTGTTCACTCTTAGTAATTTTTCAGTTACAAAAAGGGTTTTATATTTTTATAGTCATATAAATTATATATATATATATATATATATATATATGTGAGTCTTTGGTCATTCGGGTTTTCTCCCGTGTAAGATTAGAAGTATCATAGCGACGTTTCGATGAAATCACATTCATCATCATCAGGCTTGTGCTTTTAGCTTTGTGCTTCTCAGAATAATTTGAAATGTCTGCTGTTTCTTTCTTTTAACTGCCAGTGGGGTTTGAACTGAGGGGGCGGGGACTTGGTCGTGTTCTGAATGGGTGGACGTGTGCTCTGATTGGTTAAGGAACTTGGCTGCGCTCTGATAGGATGGGGGGTTAGCTGTGCTCTGATAGGCTGGGGGAGTGTTCTGTTTGGGAGGGGGGGTTTTTGGGGTTA
>NW_015387630.1:102798-107232 GCF_001527695.2 Protobothrops mucrosquamatus
GTTATCTGATGACGCGATGAGCGAGGAATAGTAGTTAGTCCTAGCCACCCTCATCGCCACTAGGTAGGATCTAACATGTATCCTAACCTGTGTTCGGTCGGGTTCGGTTCGGCTGGCCCTCCAACTGCTCTCTAGGCTTCTTTTCCGACGTTTCATCTCTCTCAGCTCCTCGGTAAACCAGGGAGCCAATCGAGATCTACGTCGGGTCACAGGCCGCAAAGGCACAACTCGGTCCAATGCTGCGGCGGCAGTTGTCTCCCAAGCCGCCGCCCTTTTCCCTTTCATCAGTGTAAATAGCGTACGGGGTGTGTGTGTGCTCCCACTCTCCATTATGTAGGTCTTTAGTTATTCGGGTTTTCTCCCGCGTAGAATTGGAAGTGTCTTGTGTTAGGAACTCGTTTGCCAATAAGGGCGGGTTTCCAAATGGCTGGTAGGCGGGAGGTATCATCTCGTTTGCCAATAACCCGCCCTTATTGGCAAACAAGTTCCTAACACAAAGAAGGACACCAGACCACAGCCAAGCTCCCACCCAATCAGTTCAAACCCCACTGGCAGTTAAAAGGAAGAAACAGCTGCGATCTCACATTACTCCTAGAAGCACGAAGCTGAAAACACCAGCCTGAAGATGACAAATGTGACTTCGTCGAAACGTCGCCAAGACACTTCCAATTCTACGCGGGAGAAAACCCGCATAACCAAAGACCTACATACAAACACCCGTGAAAACCTCAGAAATATATATATATATATATATATATATATATATATATATATATATATATATATATATATATATATATATATATATATATATATATATATATATATATATATATATATATATATATATATATATATATATATATATATATATATATATATATATATATGTTTTCTTTACCATTATTACCATTATATTGGTAATAATGGTAAAGATTTGACTCTTGGGTGCATTCATCTCAAAACCAAAAATAACATTGACCACCAAGAGAAGGTTAAAATATTTAAAAGCATTTAAAACATTTAAAATACAAGGCAACCAAGCTTTCGTCGGGCACTCCCAACATCATCAGGGTTGAAAAAGGCGGTTAAGGGTGGAACTTATATGCAGCCCTCAAGTGCCTGCATCTGGCTACGTGAACGTGTGATCGGACCCAGCTGCCTGTGCTCCTGCGCTCTGGATACATTCCTTTTACTTGTGCATAAGCCCTTCACCTCCCCTCTCTGTTTCCCATCACACATCCCTTTGATACCTACGCCGAGGCCGGGGGGGCTTTCCCCCATGCCTCCAACACCAGTCATTCTCTCCACACCCCCAACCATACGTCTGGGATTCTTCTCTAATTCAGAGGTCTTACGGGGCTTTATAATCGGGTCACAGTCAATTTCTCCCCCCTTTTTTACGACCGTGTCAGTCAGGGCGTCTCTCCTCATACTGTTGTGTTGATTACTCCACTGCTTCACCCCTTTGCCACTACAGTATACTTCAAGTCTGCTCCTAGACCCCCCCTTTTTCTTTTCGTCTACTATCCGGGGTCGTTCCTTCCCATCCTCAAGCTCTTCCCCCGTATAAGGTCCGGCAAGGGCGTGCTGACCGACTTGCTGTCCCAGTCGCTCCGTCGCTCCCCCTCCATACCCATCCACAGACCTTCCTACATTCCCATTCGAATCCTCCTCCCTCAACAAACACTTCTGTTGCGGGGGCGGGGGCGGAGGTGGATCCTCGCCCAGCATCTCCCTTTCTTTCCTCCTCCCGATACGGGGGGAGTTTCTACTACACCGCCGATCAGATCCAGTTACTCCCGCACCCCCGTTAATGCCATTTTCAAAGAGATCGTGCCCCCCCGTTGGTTACGGGCCAAATCACCTCGCACATCATGTTGGGGGTCACGCCCAAATACATCGGCCCCTTGATCATCCACGGCCGCACTCCCCACTCCCCCAATCGTACACCTATGGTTCCCTTCATCAAGCACAGGAGTCTTCCGAAACTTCTCAGTCCAACCACGGTCAGTTCCCCCCCCTCCTCTCTTCCAACCGCAGCAGTCCAAACGTCTCTCCTCATTCTACTGTGTGGGCCATTCCGCTCCTCCATACATTCATTGCCGTCACACACTTTGAATTCACCCCTGGATTTCCCTTTCTTTTCCTTATCGTCCACTGCTGAAGGCCGTTTTCCCGCACTCCGGAGCTCCCTCCGCATGCAGAGTCCAGTGGGGGTGTGCTGCTTGGCCTGTTGCCATTGGTTACCAGCAGAATCCTTTCGTATGATACGTTGGGGATTACGGGCAGATGCGTGGGGCTCAACACGTTGGGGGGTGATGGTCGTAGGCTTACTCACACGACCAACCGGGTCACCTCCAGAGTCTCTGTTGTGGCGGTTCATATGCCACGCTCTAAGAGTTTGCTGTGCCTGGCACATATCAACGTGCCGGTTGATAGAGTCCTGGCCCAAGAACCAGGCCTCCTTTAACAACCGACCGCCTTTTGTGGCATCTGTTGCCAGAACCTGTGTGCGTTCAAAGTCAAAGCGGTGGTCATCCTCGGCCATGTGCGACCATATTTGCGAGTATCGCTCACCTCTTCTGATCGCTAATTTGTGTTCGTGGAGGCGGGTCTTCAGCCTTTTAGATGTTTCACCCACGTAATGGCTCTTACAGTCCATACAGTTGATTCTATAGACAACCGCTGACCTTTCCACCGTGGGGAGTGGGTCCTTCGGGTGCATAATTTTTGACTGCGTTTGGTTTGGCTTATGGGCCACCTTCACATTATAAGGGGCCATTAGCCTGGCCGTTGCTTCAGAAACGTTGTTGATGTATGGTAACATTATGCGTGTAGTTTGTGTGCCAGATTCTCTCTCTCGTTGACCACCTTGGGGTTTTAACACCCTGCTATGGCATCTCACAAACTTCATGGGATATCCATTTAAACGCCAGACATGGTACAAATATCTCCTCTCCTCAATCCTGGATCTCGCTGTGCTGCAGTGCGAGTGTATGCGTTTAAATAGCGTCTTGATACAGCTAACCTTATGGGAAACCGGATGGTTACTGTTGTAATGGAGGATGTGGTCTGTATGTGTGGGTTTCCGATAGACTTTTGTACTAATGGACCCATCCGGCAAGCGTTGGACCATAACGTCCAAAAAGGCTAACGAACCCTGAGCTTCCTCCTCCACAGTAAACCTAATATCCAGGTAGATGGAATTTAATATTCCCATAAAGTTAGTTCTATGAGCGCGCTTGACGACCACAAAGGTGTCGTCCACATACCGTGCCCAAAATCTGGGCTGGTATTGGGCCATCGCCTCACGCTCCAGTTGCTGGAGAACTGCCTCCGCTATCATGCTAGAGATGGGGGAGCCCATGGGCGTGCCTTTTACCTGTTCATAAACAGTCCCCTGGAACATAAAATATGTGGTGAGGCAGAACTCCACAAGTTTAATCAAATCTTCAGTCAGCAGGGAGTCCCGGGGCTGATACCTCTCATGCTGTCTCAGCTGTTCTTCTAATACCTTGAGGGCCAGATCCTGAGGGATAGAGGTAAAGAGGGAGGTAACATCGAAAGATACCATGACCTCATCCTCTTCTACCCTCAAGGCTCTTATCCTTTCAAGGAATTCTCCTGCTGACCTAACTGTGGTGGGACTGCCCTCAACCAAATAGGAGAGGCGACCACTGAGCCACTTCGCTAGTTTTGACATAGGAGTGCCCCGAAAGGAAACAATGGGGCGGAGTGGAACTCCCTCCTTATGGACTTTTGGGAGTCCATAGAACCTAGGCAATGCTGCATCAGTCGGACGTACCCACTTAACGGTGTCCTCATCCATTTTCTTTGCTCGTTTGAAACCTTCCAGAGTCTTATTCACTTTGTTGCTCATTGCCACCCTCGCGCGACAACCAGGCCTCCTTAAGAAGTCTGCCACTCTTAGTGACATCATTGGCAATCACCTCCACACCATCAAAATCAAACCTATGCCCAGACTCTACCATATGGGTTAAAATTTGGGAATATTGCTCCCCTCTTTTTACGGCCAATTTGTGCTCCTGGACTCTCGTTTTAACCCTTTTAGAAGTCTCACCCACGTAATGACTGGAGCAGTCATCACAGTTAATTCTATAAACCACTCCAGACTTCTCTGCCGTGGGGAGTGGGTCCTTCGGTCTCATAACACATGAGCGCAACGTCTGGCTATGTTTATGCGCCACCATGATCTTATACGGTGCCAGCAACCTGTTCTGTCCCCCGTCCGACCCACACCCCCCAACCAGGCAGCCGAGGCCTGAAAAACTGCTCGGCACAAAGGCAAATGAATTCCTTGGCAGCAACTGCGTAGCTGCCTGCCAAGCCTTTACTGATAAGACACAGCAAACAAAGATAATTCCACAATGACTTGCCAGAGAGCGTGCGACCGAATATCCATCAAAAATT
>NW_015387630.1:108463-109676 GCF_001527695.2 Protobothrops mucrosquamatus
GGCCGGTCCGAGGGGAGGTGTTTTGTGGACAGCCACACCCGATCTCCGACTTCCAGCGGTGGCGTGGCCCGTCGGGAGCGGTCGGCGACCCGCTTATAGTCCTCCTTCGCCCGAATCAGCTGCCGTCGCACCAGTTGCTGCACCGCCTGCAGCTCCGAGAGGAAGTCCTGGGTCTCGGGAACAGGGGAATCTGGGATCACCAACGGGAACAACCGGGGATGGTAACCGACATTGGCGTGGAACGGGGTCATCTGGGTGGAGGTTTGTTGGGAGTTGTTGAATGCGAACTCCGCCAGGGGAAGGTACTTGGCCCAGTTGTTCTGCTGCTGGTTGACGAGCAGCGAAGGTACTGCTCCAGGATGCCGATGACCTTCTCTGTGCCCCCGTCAGTCTCCGGATGGTGCGCCGACGAGAGACACACCTGCACCTCCAGCGCGGCCATCAGGCTTTTCCAAAACCGGGCCGTGAACTGGGCCCCACGGTCCGACACTACCCTGTCCGGCAGGCCATGGAGGCGAAAGATGTGCTGCAGGAACAGACGGGCCGTGGTGCGGGCGAATGGCAGTCCGCGGCACGGGATGAAATGGGCCATCTTCGTGAGCATGTCCACCACCACGAGGACAGTTGTGAACGTGGCGGACAGGGGGAGATCCGTCAGGAAATCCATGGAGATGGCACCCCACGGTCTCTCCGGTGTCGGCAGCGGTTGGAGGAGTCCAGGAGGTGGGCCGGACGCGGCTTTGGCCTGTCGGCACGTCACACAGGACGTCACGTAAACGTGCACGTCATGCCATACCCTAGGCCACCAAAAAGTCCGCGTCACCAGGTTCAAGGTCTTGAAGAACCCGAAGTGCCCCGCCGCGGGATTGTCATGGCACTGGCTCAGGACGAGGGCTTGGAGCGGGCTTGTAGGCACGTACAGTCAGCCCCGGTGCTTCAGCAAGTCATCCTCCAAGGTCTATGGGGACGCTGGGCCAACTTCCGCTCTCCGCTGCTGCGACCAGGCATCACGGTGCTGCGCTTCCTGCACCTGAGCCCGCAGGTCCGCCGGTTCCTGGACCGCGGCCAAGGCCTCTGCAGGTAGCACCGTCCGAGGGGGAAGGGGGTCCTTGGGGCAGAAGTATTCCGGCTTGCGGGATAGCGCGTCCGCCCTCTGATTGAGGCCGCTCGGAACATAGGTGACGTGGAAGTTGAACCGGGCGAAAAACAACGA
>NW_015387630.1:112951-115246 GCF_001527695.2 Protobothrops mucrosquamatus
GGCCAATCCCAGAAGCACCGGGCTCCTGGCCAATCCCAGAAACACCGGGCTCCTGGCCAAACTCCTCGCTGTCGGAAGGCACCGAAGGCTGCACCAGAGGGGAAGGGCCGGGAGAGAGAGGCCTAGCCATCTCCTCTCCGTCATGTTCAGAGCCTTCCTCCTCTGATGAGAGGGACCCACCGGACGGAGCCACAACACAACCTAGCCGTGGCCTCCGAGACATTACTGACGTACGGGAGGGTAACACGTGTCGTTTGGGAAGGTAAAACTCCCACCTGCAAGTTGCCAGGGGGTCTGGGTGAAACACTATGGCGCTTGATAAATCTGGTGGGGTACCCATTCTGCCTACAGATGCGAAAAAGATGTTTCCTTTCCTGCATTCTAGCCCTGGCCGTATTGCAGTGGGAGTTAACTCTTTTAAAAAGAGTTCTAATGCAGCTGACCTTGTGGGCCACCGGGTGGTTGCTGTAATAATGTAAAATCCTATCTGTGTGTGTGGGTTTATGGTAAACCTTGGTCCTCAGGGTCCCATCTGGTTGGTGATGGACCAGGACATCTAAAAACGCCAACTTACCCTGATGTTCTTCTTCATCCGTAAACTGTATATCCGCACACACAGAGTTCAGTGTGTCCACAAAGTCAGCTTTGCGACTCCTCTTAATGACGACAAAAGTGTCGTCCACGTAGCGAGCCCAGAACTTGGGACAGTACTTGGCCATCGCCACGTGCTCTAATTGCTGCAAAACAGCCTCGGCTATAATGCTAGAAATTGGGGAACCCATGGGAGTACCCTTTATCTGTTCATACGTGTTGCCCTGGAACGTGAAGTAGGTTTTTAGGCACAACCCCAACAGATCCACAAGGTCATCCGGGTGGAGGGAATCCTGATACTGTCCAAGTCCCTTACGATGGAGAAGATCTCCAATAGTCTTAATGGCTAGATCCTGTGGGATAGAGGTGAAGAGAGAGACGACATCAAAAGACACCATCATCTCATCCTCCTCTATCCTCAAAGTGCCAATCTTATCAAGGAAATTTTAACCCATATGGTAGAGTCTGGGCATAGGTTTGATTTTGATGGTGTGGAGGTGATTGCCAATGATGTCACTAAGAGTGGCAGGCTACTTAAGGAGGCCTGGTTGTCGCGCGAGGAGTCCATTAACCGGCATATAGATCTGCGCCCGGCGTACCTAACGTTAAGGACGTGGGAAACATGCAACCAGCCGGCATGGACTAACCAAAGCAATAACGGCGACCCCGCCCCCCCACTCGGGAGGGTCAATGCCCGGGAAAGGAGTAATGGCCAACGAACTGGCACCCCCTAGTTACGAAGGTCGGAGTGCAACCATTACAAGTGTCAGAACTTGCAGACACCAGGAGCCTAACAGCTGTCACGTTAGACGCCGCCCGGCACCATGGGAGGTGTCTTGAGGAGGAGATGGGGAGCATGCGACTTGGGATGCAGCACAGCTACTGTTTGGGGAGTTGCGCCAACCCCGCCGCTACTGGGACTGCTACGACTGTGGACCCTTGCAATCACACATGTGTGACGGGGGATAGGAATATGACTTCTGATTTCCGGTCCAGGTTGAGCCTGACGGGAGAAAGCAGGGAGGGGGGTCGACCAGATGGAGCGTGGAAGCTCCCGCCCCCGTGCGTGCCTAGCATCCATGCGACGGAGGATGGGGGTGTGGCTTCTGGATTGCAGCCCGAGTCGAATTGGATGGAGGAAAATAAGGAGAGAGGTCGACTGAATGGAGCGCGGAAGCAGCCACCCCCATGCGCGTCTAACATCCATACGATCGCACAACAAACAGTGTGGACTGGAGTTGGTCATGGGATAGGGGATGTGGAAAAGAAGGGGATGGGCGCTGCTAGTGATGTTGGTGATGATGGTTTTATGGGAGTAGGATGGAAAGGGGGGCTTGAGGATGAAGTTGAGGGCAGTATACCTGCAGCGGAATCCCGTGTAAGTGGAGGTGATAGCGGTGGATGGGATGGCGGTGAGGATGGACCCTGAAAGAAAGGAGGGGTGAAGGGGGTGGTTTGCAGGGGGCATCCCAAGGAGGAGGAGAGGAGGCAGTTGGATGGTATCTGCATGTCAGATGAGGCAAAGTGTCCTCATGGTGTACGGACACGGAGGAATGGGGGTGTGAATGGTATATATATATGTTTTCTGAGGTTTTCACGGGTGTTTGTATGTAGGTCTTTGGTATATATATATATATATATATATATATATATATATATATATATATATATATATATATATATATATATATATATATATATATA
>NW_015387630.1:117743-133928 GCF_001527695.2 Protobothrops mucrosquamatus
TATATATATATATATATATATATATATATATATATATATATATATATATATATATATATATATATATATATATATATATATAAAATATATATATTTAATATAAATATATATATTTATATTTAATATATATATATTAAAAATAACATTAAAAATGGAAGATTGATTCCTGGGTATGAACATATTTTTAAAAGACAACAAAGGGGGTGTGGTTACATTGCACCAGTCCAAACAGTCTGCAGTCTGCAGTTTGCAGTCTGGTCACAAGTTTGATTTCGATGGAGTGAAGGTAATTGCCACCGATGCTTCGAAGAGCGGCAGGTTGCTTAAAGAGGCTTGGCTCTCGGGCGAAGGATCGGTCAACCGGCATGTGGACCTGCGCCCAGCGCACTTAACGATGAGAGCGTGGGAAGCACGTACCCGATTACCATGGAGAAAGTGACTAGGTAACAAAAACTTTGCGCACTCACCGGAAAAGACCGGCATTGGAAAGAAGCAAGACCTACAGTCCGGAGCCCCCTCGGTTGAGAACCGGCATGCATGCTTGTCGCAGGCAAGGGAACCCATCGATT
Organism: Protobothrops mucrosquamatus; assembly: GCF_001527695.2. Lineage (NCBI taxonomy): Eukaryota > Metazoa > Chordata > Lepidosauria > Squamata > Viperidae > Protobothrops > Protobothrops mucrosquamatus. The sequence continues at coordinate 118,313 of NW_015387630.1, forward strand.
TCAACGCCCCACCGCCCGATTTACTGCACAGCCCTCTGCACCATGACCAGCATTTGGGAGCAAGGACAGTACGCACGCTGCCCGGGGGATGGAATGGCTACCATCCCAGGGGCCGTACAACCCCCCCACCCAGGACACGACAGTGGAGACAGCAAGAAAGGGGGAGGTAACATCTTTGAGACCCCCACCATGCCACCGCACCTGTTCGGACTGGCGCAATGTAACCACACCCCCGAAGGACGTGCAAGGGGTTAACACCCATAGCCGCTCCACCATAGGACTAGTAACGCGCTCCCAGGCAGCAGCGCAGCGAAGGCGTGAGGAAGAGAAAGCCACCGGCAAACTAGGAACGGCATCGGGCCCCGTAGAAGGAGAGAAGGGAGGTTGCCGATCGGATGGAGTATCGGAACGGGTGCCCGTGGGAATGCCCACCACCCCCACGATTGAACAACGGAACCTACGGACTGATCTGTGTGATGGGTTGGGGGTTGGTGGGAGGGACGGGAGGAAGGTCCCCATCAGAGGTAGAAACGGCACAGGTATCAGTGAAATGGAAGGAAAGAACACAGTGGAGGTTGTGAGTGGATGCAGGATCCCTAGGACTGGTATCAGTGAAATGGAAGGAAAGAACACAGTGGAGGTTGTGAGTGGATGCAGGATCCCTAGGACTGGACTTCACCGAAGGGAAAGTGGGGGTAATCATGATAAACCTCAAAGGGGTGGAGATGGAATGGCCCCCAAGGATCGTGAAAGGGTGAATCAGCCCAACGACGGGAGGCGTGTTCCAGCCTGGGAAAGCAGAGGACGCCCACGTGAGATACGGACACAAAAAAGGGGGGAGGAGGGTGGCAACACACATGTAGGTAAAGGAGGTAAGGAAGAATTAACTCAGTTTGCAGATGAGGCCAGGATTGGCCGGCCGGGACCTGTCACGAGATCTAGGAGCCGTGCGCAGACATGACTGTATTTATAAGCAAGCTCTCCCAGCATCCTGATTATACCCTGACGATGANGTTGTCTTTTAAATATATATATATATTTGCTGACAAGAGTCAAAATGCCAAGGTGCAATCAATCAGACCCGTCTGTCTGTTGGGTGAGGAACAGCCCAGCCACAAAATTTTGAATATACATACATACATACACATGTGTGACGGGGGAGGGGGTGGGGTGGGGTGGAGAGAGTGAGTGAGAGGGGGGAGGATGGAGGACTAGAGACAGCCCCCATGGGGGGGAATCAAATGGCACGCTTGAGCGGTGAAAGAAGGAGGAAGAAAGGAACCAGCACGCTTCGGACGGGGGGGGATAGAAAGGGCTACGCCCACCTGGAGGACGGGAGTGGAGGAAGTCGTTGAAACACTTAAAGGGGCCCCCTACACGGGAGTAGGCACCTTGCCTCTAGCACGGCAGGAGCAGCTGGGTCCGATGACGCGTAGCAGAAGCCGGATGCAAGCAATTGACACACACACTTTATAAGGGTTTCTCCCTGTCTGCTGTTTTAACGCCCTGATGATGTCAGACGGGTTCTGACGAAAGCTTGGCTCAGTAAATTTTTAAACTTTTATACTTTACTTCTCTTGGTGCTCGGTTTTATTCGTTTACATACATACATACATACATACATACATACATACATACATACATACATACATACAGAAAGTTTTTCAGACAGACAGGTCTGATTGATTACACCTTGGCATTTTAACTGCTATACTGCAGTTCTACTTTTTACAATCTCTTTTGCCTTGCAGCCCCCCAACTAGGGGCATTAAGCAGGCTTAAGTCGCTACTGCGAAACATTTACAAATCCAGATTTCTTTTTTTCTTGACAAAGAGTTAAAGAATTAAGTTGGGAGACTAATATGGCCATTTCAAGCTCATTCTGCTCTCATTAGTTAGCCACACCCTTTATGGGATTCGAACCTGGGCAGTTTACCTACTAGGCAATGATTTAACCACCAAGCCACAGGCTCTCCTCCCCTCTTTGTCAGCCGAGTCAAGGGAGTATATACAGAAAGTTTTTCAGACAGACCAGTCTGATTGATTACACCTTGGCATTTTAACTGCTATACTGCAGTTCTACTTTTTACAATCTTTTTACAATATATACAATATATATAAATGATACATAATATAAATGTTTATAAGTATAAATTTCATATTTTTGTTGCCATTGCTTTAGAATCGTATTTTCTCCTCTCAGGTTTGCAGCCCTTTCCCTACACCATTTGTTTCAAATTTGTGTTTATCTATGCTAGGCTGTTTCCATGAAATAAAAAATCCACCCCATGCCATTCTTCTGTAGCCTATGTCATACTTACGAAGTTGGTAAAATAAGGACCCAGATTATTGGAGGCAATCTGTAAAATTGCTTAGAGAGGGTTGAAAGTACTGTGAAATGGTATATAAGTCTAAGTGTTATTGCTAAGTACTAAATTGGATTAAAATTCCTTGACTGACATGTATACAATGAAGTTTTTTAGGTGAAGTAGTACAATTGACAATTTTTGCACAAGTAAGATTTGTAGGAATAGCTACAATTGGTGTATGTAAAACAATAGCATCAAAGGGTAACATATAAGATTAGGACCTTAATTTGACATAGTTGCATAATGAAATTCATTGTCTGATAGAAAATTGCTTAAACCAGTATAATTTTTAAAAAACTGAAGCTGGAACACACACAGGTATAAGACAGGTAGAGAGTAGATTTTCCATATCATATGATTCAGAAAGACAAAAGTCTGTCACTTGTGTGACATTAGCTAATTGCACCTAAATATTATATTTCATCCGTGATTCTAAAGGATGAGGTGGGAGAGCTTGAGCCCCCACACAGCAATTAAGAAGGAAAGAGAGGCAAAGAATGGAATTTGCAATCAAAACCACAAATATGGCAGTGCATAAATTCTCTGGTGTAGGTTCTTTTCCCTGTTGCCACAAAACCTCCTGCATTTTGGATGTTAGGTTCTTCACATCGCCCCAGGTTGTTGGTTGACTGCGATGGCGAGAGCGAAAGAGACGTTGTGCTGTCTGAAGAGTCACCTGCTTCATTTCCAGTATTGGGTTCTGGATTTGATGCCATGACATCTTTGGCTGGTCGCACACACCGGGCTGGAATCCAGAGAGGGCCTGTAAGAGCAATCACAGCAGCGTAGCCTCGCCCCCAAGTTAATAAGGGAATTGGACCTAACCAGGTTTTATCAAGCAATTGCTGATAACATACCAATGGATTAGCGAGCACAGCTTTCTGCTGAAAGTGATGCTGATAGGCAGTAGTTTTTTGAAAAGAAATATTCAGTTGATTTAAAGTTATTAAGACTTTATTGACTTGACGAGTTATCCATGCCAAATTAGGTACTCTTGATCCCTCCTTTTTTATTTATTTGTAAAGGCAGTCCTTAAAGGACTGATGCATATGTGAGAAACAAAGTATAAATGCTTTCTGCCTTGTAATAGTTGCTGTAAAATTAAAAACAAAGCCATAAGATAGGGGTCGATCCTGGGCGTGATGTAAGCACCTGGAAGATTAAAAATAAGTTGGTACACATAATGAGAGTCAGAGATTAAGTTAAAAGTCTGTTGAGAAAAGGTGTGGAAAGCTAAAATAGCAACAGATAATTCTGAGCGTTGTAGTGAGGATTGCACTGCAGTGTAAGACACTTTCCAGGTATCATCATGAGGATCCTTGTAAGCAGTTGCTCCTCTCGTTCGTCCTCCATCAGAAAAAACAGTAAGAGCTTGTGGCAAGGGAAAAGGAGAAAGCAGTGGGCAGACAGGAAAGGAAAAAGTCATTAAACAAGCAAGCCAAGGATCTTTAGGCAAATGATATGAAATACAGCCTATATAGTCAGTTAAAGAGCACTGAAGAGATAAGTTCTGAAAATAAAATTGAAAATCAAATTTTGGGATAGGAAGAACAATATTAATTAAATCAGTCCCATTTCAAGGACAAGCTCTATTGTGTCCTAAGGTTATTATTTCAGCAACAGCCTGGATAAAAGATAAAACATTTTTGGGATGAGATAAGTAAAGCCATTCAATACAATATACTTTTTGCGCTTCTAACACAGCTAATACTCCTGTAAGTAGCTTACTAGTAGGAAAAAATCAAAAGCGTTAAGTGACAATTTTTATGTAGAATTCTGTCCACAAATTGAGTACTCAAGATGTCAGTAATTTGCTCAACCATGGCAAGTGCTGCAAGTGGAACTACAATGAGATCTCCAGGTTGTTTTCCTTTGGTCAATGTCAAATTCCAAGTTAATCAAATACCATTCAGAAGGAAACAAATTTCCATTAAGTAGGTTAAACATTTAGAAATCTAAGCAAAACAATTCAGTCATTTCTTTTGGTTGATGGATATAGAGATCTAACTAAACAATTTAAACTCAACAATTCCCCCCCCCCCACAATTTGTCCAATAATTACTGTCTCCTCTTTCAAGTAAAAATTTATAATCTGAAACTGCAAGAGTGGGCTTTAAATTTCACCACTGTTCTCAAACCGGAATTCTAAGCAGAGAGGAAAAAAAGTTTAAAACGAACAGTTTCCCCCCCCCTTCTTCTTTCTGTCTTTCTTGCTTTTAAAGCAACACAGCCAGTTGAAAAACAAAAGAGACAGGAAAACAAATTTTTGTTACAAACTTCTCACCACTAAAAAATAGTTTTCTCTCCTTCACATGCATTTTCCATAAATTCTCTCACACATTCTCCATGGGACTCTTCTCATGCAAACACTATTATTTTCCAATTTACTTTTACAACAATAAAATCTGCAATTTACTATTTCTTTCACAGCCTAGGAGAGAGTGGGTGGAGGGTGGGGTTTGAGGGCTAACACACACACACTTAGGTATCAGAAAATTAATTAATTCACTTTCATTCTAACTGCTTGCATAAATAATTCCACATACAAATATTTCATTTCATACTTTCTCCAGGCAAACCATATATTTTTAAATAAGGCCTTTTTATGTGATGTTATCAGAGAGGGTTTTGACTCTCTTCCAAGTCTTGGAAATAACACAGAACAACACAGACAAACATATATACACAAATACTATTAAAACAACATTGATTTAGACATATGGCTTGTCCTGCAAGAAGTGAGAAAAATCATGAGATGATTCCAACCAAACGTGGGTTTTTTTATATGGCCCTTAACCATCTCCTATTTTTCTCACCATTCCAAGCCCAAGCATAATGTTCTGGGTGGCCACACATATACACATATACACACATATACATAAACAAAACAAAACACACACACATCAATTTGGGGTTTGAGGTTAAAACAGGCCTCCCCTTTTTATTAAAGAGGAGGGGAACATTTATGGTTACTTCCAATTTATCCCAGCAACTTCAAAAGACATTGGGGAAAGACTAAAAGGAATATTGAAGGTGTGAAGAGGGAGGGGAAAGTAGCAGCCTCCTCTCCTCACTTTTGAGAAAGGGGAATTGAATAGAGCCAGATTAAAGGGGAAAGAAGGAAAAAAAAACTTACTTTCAGTTCTTTGAATTTTCTTTTTCTTTTCTTCTGTAGCTTTAGTTGTTATCAGATAAACTAGCCAACCGGAGGTTTACAAAGTTTTTCAATGTTGTCTTGTTAAAGATTATTTGTACTTCTACACGTCAACACAAAGCACCGTCAGACATTGTCTGACAGGGTTAAACTTAACAGCTACTTGAAAAACATCCCAATTGTTCAAAACACATTGCAGAGGAGTATATTTTGATTTAATTTTTCCTTTAAATTCCTCTGATGATTATATATATATATATATATATATATATATATATATGATAAATAATAAAATGTGAACACCAGGAGATTGCAAAATCATTAAAAGTTTTAATAAAACATTAAAAACCTTTAAAAGAATTTTAAAAAAGGACCTAGATTTTGTTGGATCCTACCAACATCATCAGGGCACAAATAACTCAATGGGAGAAACCATTTATAGACCAGCCAGCGCCTGCGCCTGAACTCTAGACCTTGTAATGGATCCCAGGTAGCCAATCATTGTATCCGTTGCCTCACCACTTCCCTTACCTATCCTCACATCAACATCCACACCCCCATTCCTCCGTGTCCGTATACCATGAGGGTGCTTAGCCTCACCTAGCATGTAAACACCATCCGGTTGCCTTCCCTTTTCCTCTTCCTTAAGATGCCCCCTGCAAACAGCTCCCTTCCCCCCTTTTTCCTTTTGGTGTCTGAGGATAGCTGCCACGTCTGCTATTACGGGATTCTGCTGTAGGCATGCTGCCTCCACTTTCATCCTCTAGTTCTCCTTTCCGCTCTACTCTCGTAACTCCACCACCACCAATATCATTAATGGCACCTGCCCCCTTCTTTTTAACGTTCCCTAACCCATGGCCAACGCTGGTCCACGTTATCTGTTGTGCGATCGCATGGGTGCTAGATGCGCCCGGGGGTGGCCGCTTCTGCGCTCCATCTGGTCGACCCCCTCCTCATTCTCCTCCGTCAAATTCAACCCAGACCGCAATCCAGTAGCCACACCCCTATCCTCCGCCACACGCTGTGCTGCCTCTCGAGTACATATGGCAACCCTCAACCGAGGGAGCTCCTGATTAGCCTTCTTTCGTGCATCCCCCAGGGGGGTAACTCCCCTGAGACATAACGGACGGCTCAGGTGTGGGTTTACGGTAAACCTTGGTCCTCAGGGTCCCATCTGGTTGGCGATGGACCAGGACATCTAAAAATGCCTTGGCTATAATGCTTGAAATTGGCTGTTTTGCAGCAGTTGGAGCACGTAGCGATGGCCAAGTACTGTCCCAAGTTCTGGGTCCGCTACGTGGACGACACTTTTGTCGTCATTAAGAGGAGTCGTAAAGCTGACTTTGTGGACACACTGAACTCTGTGTGTGTGGATATACAGTTTACGGATGAAGAAGAACATCAGGGTAAGTTGGCATTTTTAGATGTCCTGGTCCATCGCCAACCAGATGGGACCCTGAGGACCAAGGTTTACCGTAAACCCACACACACAGATAGGATTTTACATTATTACAGCAACCACCCGGTGGCCCACAAGGTCAGCAGTATTAGAACTCTCTTTAAGAGAGTTGACTCCCACTGCAATATGGCCAGGGCTAAAATGCAGGAAAGAAAACACCTTTTTCACATCTGTAAGCAAAATGGGTATCCCACCAAATTTATTAAACACCATGATGCTCTACCCAGACCTTCTAGTAACTTACAGGCTGGAGTTTTACCTTCCCAAACAACACGTGTCACCCTCCCGTATGTCAATAATGTTTCGGAGGCCACGGCTAGGTTGCTGGCACCTTATAGGATCATGGTGGCGCATAAACCTAGCCGGACATTGCGCTCATGTATTATGAGACCAAAGGACCAACTCCCCATGGTAGAGAAGTCTGGAGTGGTGTATAGAATTAATTGTGGTGGCTGCTCCAGTAGCTATGTGGGTGAGACTTCTAAAAGAGTCAAAACGAGGGTTCAAGTGCACAAATTGGCCATAAAAAGAGGGGAGCAATATTCCCAAATTTTAACACATATGATAGAGTCTGGGCATAGATTTGATTTTGATGGGGTTGAGGTGATTGCCAATGACGTCACAAAGAATGGCAGATTACTTAAGGAGGCCTGGCTCTCGTGCGAAGAGTCCATTAACCGGCATATAGATCTGCGCCCGGCGTACCTAATGTTAAGGACGTGGGAGGCACGCAATCGATCGGTATGGGCTAATCGCAGCAATAACAGCAACCCCGTCCCTCCCCCACTTGAGAGGACCAATGCCCGGGAGAGGAGTGGTGGCCAACAACTTGACACCCCCCCTGTTACAAGGATCGGAGCGCAGCCGTTACAAACGTCAGAGCTTATTGATGCCAGGAATCTAACGGTTGTTGCGCTAGACGCCGCCCTACATCATGAGAAGTGTCTGGAGGAAGAGATGGGAAGCGCTCAGATTGGGACGCAACGTAATCATTGTTTGGAGAATTGTACCAACCCCACCGCCACTGAGGTTGCTATGACCGTCGACTTCTGCAATCACACGTTAGAATCGCAGCCTCGTTTGTGGGGAGCGAGAAACGTGACATGCGACGACGATGACGTGCTAGCACGGCAACCCAGATCCCCACCGCTCCTGAGCCGTCCGTTATGTCTCAGGGGAGTTACCCCCCCTGGGGGATGCACGAAAGAAGGCTAATCAGGAGCTCCCTCGGTTGAGGGTTGCCATACGTATTCGAGAGGCAGCACAGCGTGTGGCGGAGGATAGGGGTGTGGCTACTGGATTGCAGTCCGGGTTGAATTTGACGGAGGAGAATGAGGAGGGGGGTCGACCAGATGGAGCGCAGAAGCGGCCACCCCCGGGCGCGTCTAGCACCCATGCGATCGCACAACAGATAACGTGGACCAGCGTTGGCCATGGGTTAGGGAACGTTAAAAAGAAGGGGGTGGGTGCTATTAATGATATTGGTGGTGGTGGAGTTATGAGAGTAGAGCGGAAAGGGGAGCTAGAGGATGAAAGTGGAGGCAGCATGCCTACAGCGGAATCCCGTAATAGCAGACGTGGCAGCAGTGAGGATAGACACCAAAAGGAAAAAGGGGGGAAGGGAGCTGTTTGCAGGGGGCATCTTAAGGAAGAGGAGAAGGGAAGGCAACCGGATGGTGTTTACATGCTAGGTGAGGCTAAGCACCCTCATGGTATATGGACACGGAGGAATGGGGGTGTGGATGTCGATGTGAGGATAGGTAAGGGAAGTGATGAGGCAACGGATACAACGATTGGCTACCTGGGACCCATTACGAGGTCTAGAGTTCGGGCGCAGGCGCTGGCTGGTCTATAAATGGTTTCTCCCATTGAGTTATTTGTGCCCTGATGATGTTGGTAGGATTCAACGAAAGCTAGGTCCTTTTTTAAAATTCTTTTAAAGGTTTTTAATGTTTTATTAAAACTTTTAATGATTTTGCAATCTCCTGGTGTTCACATTTTATTATTTATCATGGATATACCCAGGAGTCATTCGTCTATTTTTAGTGTTATTTTTAATCATATATATGGGGCTTGTAGTTAATTGTTGCCCTGCTGAAGCATCTGAGCCAAATTTTTCCACTGCTTGATGGCACTAATGCCATTGATGTAATACCTGTACTGGAGCCCGAGATTCAAGATGTATGAATCTTTTGCCCTATCTTTTCCCAATCTCGTAACCTTAAGCGTCCAGCGCTTAGGATATCAAGGGCAATGTTTCCCTACCTCCTCCACCAGCTTCCTTGATTTGTGTAACAGGAATCTGAGTTCCTGTACATGTTTCTGCTGGTGCTGAGATAGATTGCAACCCATACGTACCATTGAGGGGTCCCATAGGACGAAAGTGCACTTAGAGGTCTATTCCAGATGCTGGTAAGTATGTTGGCTGTTGCTTTCCCTCGGAAGGGAGGCTGTCCCAGTTCAGACGCCACATGTAAGACGCTAAGACAAAGACACAGGCATGTCTTAAGCAGAGGTTTGAAGCTGCAGGACACAGCTTGACAAACTCTGAGTTTATTGCTTCTTATATACTTGTTACATACACAGCTTAACCATTAGATGCTGACAAAGGTTTCTTCATTGGAAAATGTCTTCATGTAAGCATCTATTTTCTAGTAACACATTACATGGTCAAAGATCAGGTAAGAACAAATACAGGGACACGAAAGCAGAATGAACTAACAAAGGCAGGAAGAGATAGAAAGAAACTTAAGCATATTATCTGTTTAGGTAGGTGAAGCATTAAGTCAAAAGGGTACGACCTTCTGTCTGCTTCATTGGGACAAAGGGTATCAAGAGGTTATGAGGTTTGTGGGGGGGAAAGCATGGCAGTTTGCTGCACATGCATTTTTCCCTACAGCACTTAAAATCCATTTATTCAATCAATATCCTGTTTTTCCTGCTTTTTTAAAAAAAATAATTTCCCATCAATGTTCAAAATATCTCTTATCACTTATAATTTTCTCATAATAAATTACATTTGGGTAACCAAAAGTTTCCCTTATTCAAATCCTTTTAGAATTTTCATATTTCCCATCTCATAACAAAGTATAATATTCTAGTTACAAATCCTATCCTTCTAACTATAATAATACTTTTATTTCTAACAGTTATCTATTTTCTTAGCCATATTCAAACATCTGTTTAGTAGTATAATATCCCATCTAATAGGTCGGTACCTCAATTTTTTTCAGTCCTACTCTTGCTTTCTTCCTTTGCCAAATAACTTTCCAAGTCAGTACATTTAAATCATCAAGTAGTTCTTCCGCTGTTTTTGTATATATTATTTGGAATGAGGAAAAGAATTTGATTAAAGTGTTTTTGGAAGAATGCTCAACCCATTTATATTCATTAAACAGCCTCCATCCTTCTTCAGTTTTTCTTTTCATTTCTTGTTTATCAATATTCAGCATTTCTCCTAACAGCTTTATCATCCATTTGATCAGCTCTTCTTCCTCATCCTCAAATGTGTTCTGAGATCTTGATAAATACGATTCTTTTCCATTTCCGGTGTTATCATTGCATTTTCTAGTTTTTCATTTATCTGTCATTAATATTTTCTTGTTAATATATCAAGCTGGGAGCTTTGGAGACAGGTGTTGCAGATAATTTTTTACCATTTAAGGCTAAGTATGGAACACTCATTTTGTTTTTGTATGTAGTCTTTATAATCCAATAAGGTCCCCAACCCAGATAAGCAGCCCAAGAGTTTTTGTTTTTCCCTTTTCCAAGCTGCAGTCTGCAAAAGTGAAAGTGTCCAGGAATAACAAAGAGTCTTATCTGAGTCTGGGCTTCAAGCCAAGTTTCCCTTAAGCATAATAAATTGTAGTGCCGTAATTCTCCACTAGATGTCATTGACACTGTCTTCCAGCTTTCCAAATCCAAGCTTATTTTGCAAACTTTCAAATATTTTTTCTAAAAGAAAGTCTCAAAGGTACTTTTAGTCCCCAAATTTCAAAATTATAGTTATATATTAGTTCCAAATAAATCTTGTAGTTTCGTCTGTTTTCCCCCAAAGCAATTAATTTGCCACTTTTCTTTTCATGAGGGAGCAGGGCAATAACTTCTCTTCTCTCTCTCATCGGGGAGGATTCTTTGCTTTGGGCATTCTTTTTTTCCAGGAAAGTAGTGTTAGGACCATAAAAAAAGGATAAAGTCTCACCCAGTTCCATCCATGTTGCTCAGAAATTGTCAGCAGCTTCTGACTGGCCACACGAATGTAGCCAGTCTTTCCCCCACCAGTTTGGAGGGCTTCCTCAGATCCAGCAGAAGGGCTGCCACCCCTCTATGATCGACAAGGGTCCCCTCCTTCTCTGTCATCTCTTTGGGGTGACTTCTGATCCTTTTTATAGTCCCCAGTGGGGCAAAATCAAACATGGAAGACGGAGCCCCGTCTTCCTGCGCCTGTCATGCCATGACATCAAACCGGAAGTCCCAATGTCTTTTTTTCTTGCCTGGCTGCCAGAATTGTCGTTTCATCAGACTGAGGGTTTTAACAAATCCAAAATGCCCCACAGTTTTTATGCCATGACTTTGATGGAGGACTAGGATCTGCTTGCTTGCAGGCACATACAGTCTGCTCCCCATCCATACCTGTCCATCCCAATATGACAGCTCTTCCCTATGTCACTGGAACCATTCATCCTGTGTTAAAGCAGTCTTTAATGCCTGGGCCAAATTACCAGCCTTTTGTTGCCTGGTGAGAGCTGGTGCCATTATTTGCTTGGCTGGAATGATGGAGGTGACCACCTCCTCCTTTGCACAGTTGTACTGAGGCATCCTAGATAGGGCATCCACCAGGAAGTTTTTTCTTCTGGGCAGATAGCAAAGTGTAAAGTTGAACCAGTTGAAATATTGAGCCCAATGGACTTGTTTAAGGGGCAGTCTTTGGGGTGTTTTCAGCACTTTCAGAGTCTTGTGGTTGGTCCATATTTCGAAAGGGACCTTGCCACCCTGAAGGAATTGTCTCCAGGTGAGCAGCGCCCATCGGACTGCGAATGCCTCCTTTTCTCAGATCACCCAGTACCTCTCTTCTTCAGAGAGCTTTCATGATGTGTAAACACATGGCTGTAAATTCCTTTTTGAGTTCTTTTGAAGAAGGACTACCTCTACCACCACATCACTGGCATCAGCTTGAATTATAAAAGGCTTATATGGATTGGGTTGTTTTAGCATGGGTTCTGCCTCAAAAAGACACTTTAGCTTCTCAAACATGACTTGGCATTCCATGGTCCATTTTACAATTTGGCTTGGCTTGGGCTTGGTGCCCCCTTGGTCCTTAATAAGTTTGTGATTGGCAGTGCAGTTTGTGCGAAAGCTGATATGAATTGCCTGTAGAAGTTCGCAAACCTAAGGAAGCTTTATAATTGCTTCCTTGTGTGGGAGGCCTCCTACTCCAGAATGGCACATATGTTCTCTGGGTCCATTTCCACACCTTCCTGGGAGAGCCAATACCCCAAATAGTCCAGCTTAGTTTTATGGAACTCATGCTTGGAAAGATTGGCATACAGCTGAGCCTTATGAAGTTTCTTGAGCACCACCTGCACCAACTTAACATGTTCCTCCATAGTGTCAGTATAGACCAGAATATCATCTAAGTACACCAACATCCTTTGTGTAGGTGCTCATGCAGAACCTCATTGATTAACAGTTAGGAATGTGGCTGGTCCTCCCCTTGCTATGGTTCCGTCCAATTGGGGGAAGGGTATGGGGGTCTTCAGTTCTCTCAATCGCATCCCTAGTTTCCCTTCCATGCCAGGGCTAATCAGGCAACTGGTGCACCCAGAGTCTAGGAGGGTCTTCAGGAACTCCTTGCATCCCAAGGAAGCCACTATTATTTCTACCCTGTTATTTCTACCCTGGTATGATGGTGTCACTCATCATTAGTTCATCTTCTCCCTCGCTATCATTCTCAAGGGCGGCAGCAGCTTCCGAGTTGGAGTCCCCTCACCATTGCTGAAAGATGGGGAGAACTCTATGACTTCCACCCCTTTTTGGCCTCCCTCTTTCAGCTTTGGTGGGACTGTTTCCCTCTTTGGCAGGCCTCGGGGTGGGCAGTCCTGCCCGGTGCCCTTCTTTGCCACAGTGAAACACGTGGTAGAACTTCAGCATTCCTTGGAGGGGTGCCCTCTTTCTCCCCTTTTTGTAAGCACACCTCTCAGGGTTAAAGTAGCCTCAATGGTCCCTCCCTGTATGCTCCAGGAACTCAGGTAAATCTCTACTTTGCTGGCCAGCAGGTACCACTCTTGAAGGGTTTGGGGAGCCCCCCGGGACAAGCAAGTGTAATAAAGTTCCTTGTTTTAAGCCCTCTCATAAGTGGGTCATCAGCAAGCATTGGGGCCATTTTCCTAAGTGGCTGGCAGCGGAACTCTTGGATGTACTCTGCCACTCCCTTCCTTGATGCTTCAAATATGGGTTTTTGCTTGCCAGTTCATGAGGAGGTCCTCAAATTGTCTCTGCAAGGCTTGCATGATGAAGCTGCCAAGCTGGGGCACTTTGATGCTTGTCAAAGTGCCCCAGCTTGGCAGCTTCATCATTGTGGAGATCCATCAGCCATTCTGCCACACCTCCATCTAGGGTCAAAACTACACAGTCCAATGCAGATGACATCATCCGGGCACGTGGTTCCGTAGCACTCCATATAGTGCCAGATTTGGGCTAGAAAGTAGGCCAGCCGCTTTGAGATCCCATTGAACTTAATCATTAGGGGTGGTGGTTGGTGATTTCTCCAACCCAAGGATGGTGCTGGTGCTGGTGGATCCACTTCCAGAACTACAGGGATAGTGACCACTGGAATGGCTGCTGGGGAGAGCCATTGGTGGGGCACTGGCACAGCAGGTGCTGTGGTGGGCATGGCTTCAAGCCCTGGTGGCACTGCTATGGTTCCTTGTGCTAGAGGGTTCTATACTTCCAGCACCTGAAATCTGTCCCATCTGTTCCACTGCTGGGCTAGAAATGGCAACTGGGGTTCTACATGTGGCAGAATCTTCCCATCTGCCAGCATGTCAGGCCTTCCAGCAGTTTCCCCGCATGATGTTCACTCCTGGGGGAGGTTCTTCAGATCCACCCAAGCATCCAACTCCCCAGAACCATCACCCTTTTGGGTAGTGGTATGTTTACCCAGGCTGTTCCCCTGGTACAATCATTGGCACCACAGGCCATTTCCCAGCAACCTTCAGGAGAGTGCTGATGGCCTGGCTGGCTTGGTTCCCTTGTGGAGGTCCCGGGGCCTCAAGCTCTGCCTTCTCCCCAATCTTCTTCTGGTTCCGTTCCTTCCCAGGAACAGACATCATGCTCAACCTCCTTAGTAGAAGTTATTCTCTGAGCAGGACTTTACTGCAGATTCTGCTTAATGTCATACATCCCACTTAGTTTAGTTAGCAAAGAAAGACTCCTGGCCTATCGTTTTACTAAGAGTATACTTTACTGAAAGCTAAAATGCTTATAGAAGTAGTGAAGCAGAATCTGCCAGTTTGCAACATAAAAGATACAATTAACTTTCCCTTTCCCGTTGGCCATCCCCCTTTTCTCAGTCAATGTCCAATAAGCAGTCTTCCTGTTGTTTTGGTAATGGACCCTCAAGATGATGGAACACCTTGGACTATAACCTCTTACTTGATAAACAATTTCTATTATAAAGACCACCTATAAAAAGTGAAATAGATGCCCCATACCCAGCTACAAAAGACAAAAAAATATTTTTAACGTTTTGACTCTAAAGTCTTCAACTTAACATATTATCAAGAAAATATGGATGAAGAACTTCCGGTGTGCAGGCGACCTCGTCGGACGCAGCCGACAGCTGCCTCCCGCCTGTTTCGCGTAAAAGCCGTTTTGACAGCAAGTATCAGCTGTCAAATGGCTTGATATCTTTCCCCCGGGCATAAGGGGATCGGTGAGCTGCCCGGGGTAGGAGTTGAGTTCCCGAGTCGTCCTATATGGACGATGTAGGTTAGAACTCCTCCGGAGCCCCGAGGATTCTCCGCGATCCAGGACGCCTTCGCTTCGGCGAAGCTAGAAGCCGCCGCCACCGCTGCAACTTAAACTGAACTGTGCGTTATTATATGCAGACAAACCGACCCTGGAAGTTTGTTTCCTATTTTGGATTTTACTCTAACTTTGGATATTCTGATCTTCCCTATACTTGGGGGGATTGAGTGAAAGTGAATTTAAAATGGCGACAGAATGATACTTTTTAGCAAGAAGAAGTGAAAGTGACTCGGATTTCCGGTCTGGAACTTTTGCTACTTTTAATACTTTTATTATTCGTTTTGGATTAGTTGTTCAAAAGACTTTAAAAGCTTTTACATTGATTGAAATTTCAACTGTTAATATGGCTTTGAGAAGAGTGGCGCCCACAACTTCAAAGACAATTACATCTCCGATCTCACAGCCGACTCAATCAACTTCCAAGCCGGCTTCCCACCCGCCACCCCCGCCATCTTCTTCACCTCCACCGCCCTCTGGCAAAGAATTACAGGATTTAATGACTGAAAGTATCAAGCAAATGACAGAGATGTTTCAAAAAATGGATGATAAAATGGAAAACAGGTTTGATCAAGTATTACAGCAACAACAAGAATTATTACAGAAACA
>NW_015387630.1:134125-135188 GCF_001527695.2 Protobothrops mucrosquamatus
ACTTAAGAATAGACAAATAATTTTCAGATGGGATGTACCGGTGGGTATAATTGTAACAGTGGCTGGCAAGCGTTACAGAATTAACTCAATTAAAAAAGCGAACGACTTTATGGCGTCTGTGTTGCAAGTAGAGCGTCCACCCACAGCCCAAAAGATTGATGTAGCTGAGCATCTGATTGTGGACCTCCCTTCTATTTCCAGTGTTAAGGATGCAAATGGGCGTTTGAAAGACGATGGAAAAGAACAAAGAATGACCCGCGCAGCTCACAGACGTAAGGAGAAGGAACAACAATTGACAGCCCGCCCATCAGCTGATAGCTCACCACCTGCTACTTCGGAGCCAGTAGGTGGCGCTCGACCTAAGGTTTTTGCCAAGTCTTATGCCTCAAGTATTGCCATAGGACTGAAATCAGCTAATGTTTAAAATTTCATCTTGGAATGTGGGGGGCCTTAATACACCCCAGAAAAGACGTAAGGTTTTTCACTATTTAAGACATTTTAATAATGATATTATATGTTTACAAGAGACTCATATTGTGGCTAAAGATCAAAAATTATTGTTAAATTCTAAGCTTGGAGACTTGTTTACTGCACCTGCTCTTAAAAAAAAAAGCAGGGGTTGCATTATACATAAAGAAACATCTTTCACCTATCTTAAAAGAAACTGACAAAGAAGGGAGATTTTTATTGGTGGAAATAAACTTAAATGGAAGAAAGTGCTTAATAGTGGGGGTTTATGCCCCTAATCAACTGTCATCTCAAAAACAATTTTATAGACAACTACACCAGAAAATTGTGGCTAAGGATTATAATTCCTTGATTGTTATGGGAGACTGGAATGGGGTACTTGACACTTTAAAAGATAAAAAGACAATTTCCAGGGACGTGGCCCTTTCCAGACTCCCTAAATCTTTTTTTGCAATGATGGAAGATTTGGAGTTGGTGGATGTTTGGAGATCACAACATATGAATGAACGTGACTTTACCTTCTTCTCTCATAGACATGAGTCTTTTTCAAGGATTGATTTTGTTTTGACCTCGACTGACTTGCTTATTGACTGCA
>NW_015387630.1:137258-149316 GCF_001527695.2 Protobothrops mucrosquamatus
AAAAGACTACTTTTGTTATGGAAGACGGGATTTTTTTGAAGCAAGTAAGAGATGGTGCCAAAGGACATATTAAAAGGATATATAATGTTTTACTAGAATTGGACTCAGAAACTGAATTAGTTAAAGATTGTATGATTAAATGGGCTCAAAATATAGGAGAAACAATACCTATGGACACTTGGGAGTTGATCTGGGTGAGGAAGTCCGGGGGGGGGTTGTTATTGTGTTTACTTATATTATGATTGTTTTTTATGCTGGAAAAAAAAATAAAATTTCTTTGAAAAAAAAAAAAAGAAAATATGGATGAAGATCAGGAAAAAAATCCTTTCCATGTTGAAATCAATACATGAAACTATTCTTTCAGCTTGTGATAAAATAAGAAGCAACACAAAGCAACAATGTTCTAATTTAAATGTACAAACCCAGATCTTGATTACAAGCAAACAATTAACAATGCAGAAAACAAAAGGAAAATTGGAACAACTAAATGCTAAGATAGAGGACCCAACTGACCAACAGACCCAGCCAACTGAAAAATCAGAAAATGGAGTGACAACATTGAAAATGGAAAAGAGTTTTCACAAATTAAGAAATCAGAATATATTTGAAGAAAAGGAAAAGAACAGATTGAATGGAAGATAAAGCTATTAGGATAATACTAATGGGCTTATTCTTCCCAAAAAACTTCAACTAAATGCTCTTTCTTAATCCAAGTAATATATATAAAAATAGAGGGAGAACTATTCGATGAATCAAAGGCACTGACATGGAAGGTTAGCTAGCAAAGGAAGAAAGCCAGAGTAAGGATGAAGAAAACAATCGCTTTGACTTATTAGAAGGGATATTATATTACCAATTAGATGGTTGAATACGGTGGAAAATAGATAACTTTTAGAAAATAGAATAACATTATAATTAAATAGATAAGATGTGTAACTAGAATATTAGACTTTGTTATGAAAAGGGAAAAAGGGAGAAGTTGAGATAAGGGAAGCTTTTGGTTACCTGAATATAAAGTACTGGGAAATCATAAATAATAGTGTTATTTTGAATATTGATGGGAAATTAAAGCTTCGGGGGGAAATGGAATAACAGGACATTGTTTGCATACAAAGATATTAACTGCAAATGCAATTAAGATATGTATAGGCTAAAAACCACACCTGGAATACTGCAGCCAATTTTGGTTATAACAAAAAAGATGTTGACAGTTTTGAAAAAATTCAGAGAAGAGCAACTAAGATGATCAAAGGCCTGGAGATTAAAACATATGAAGAACAGCTGCAGGACTTGGGTTTGGCTAGTCTAAAGAAAAGAAGAAACAGGGGCGACATGATAGCAGTATTCAAGTATTTGAGGGGCTGCCACAAAGACAAGGGGGCCAGGTTGTTCACCAAAGCACCATAGGGCAGGACAAGAAACAATGGTTTGAAACTGATCAAAGACAGAAGCAACCTAGAATTAAGGAAAAACTTCCTGACAGTGAGGACAATTAACCAGTGGAACAGCTTTCCTCCAGAAATCATGGGCGCTCCATCACTGGAGATTTTTAAGAAGTTAGACAGTCACTTGTCTGAGATGGTATAGGTCAGTGATAGCGAACCTTTTAGAGACCGAGTGCCGAAACTGCAACCCAAAACCCACTTATGTATCGCCGGGTGCCAGGTGGGCATGGCCCATTGGGTGGGCGTGGCTGCGGTAGTCATGGCAGACTGGGTGGACATGGCCACCTCGATGATGCTCATGGGGAGGAACGCTTGTGGGGGCTGGTCAGGGTTGGGGGAGATCCAGGGGGTTTCTGGCAGGTGGGGCAATGGGCAGGAGGCTCGTCCTGTGGGGTGAGGGGCAAGGCAAGGTGAGGCAGGGGCTGGGGTGGCTGCTGCCTAACACTGTCACCCCGCACACACAGAGGTCAGTGAGTGCATGGGGGCCAACGGTGTCCATCAGCAGCCCAGCCTGCTAGCCCCTCGACTGGCACACTCTGGGGCTCCGTAGCCCGCTGCAAATACCAGGCCAGCCCTCCAGCAGCAGGTGGAGTAGGCGAGAGGAGAGGCGTGGGATGCAGACATATTCCGTCCCATCTGTTTTTGCTTGTGGTTGGAGATCAGGTTGCTGCTGGTGATCTCCTTGGCCCCCTCGCAGATCTTGCCCTTGGCCCACACATGGAGCCTGTTCCCCTCGCACACCCAACGCATCTTAGACCCGCCTCAGACCGCCGCCAGCAACTCATGCAGGTCCATTAGGCTTCCGCCACCACTTGCCGGCTAGCAAGCTCAAGTAGAGGTGGTAGAGTATGCCCACGCACAGCAAGGGAAAGCCATCAGTGCCATAGCCCCCCAGTGTTCTATCCCAGCCTATGGCTGTCCTTGTTAAAGGCACAAGGACAAAACCCCTGTTGAGAAAATAGGCTGGAGACTCAAAAGAAAACAAACCCCTTTTAATATGGGTAGCAAACCTGCCAAATATTCCAGAAACAAAAGCAGCAAAACACAATCCAAATGGAGGAAATTGTCCACACGAAACACAATGCAAAACAGAAAAGTAGTCACCGGCAATACTAACAGAACATGATCCCATGAAGTACTTTGCAATGGTTGCCTTCAGCAACCAGCACCACCCACACCTTCCCTTTTTATAAAGCAGTCCCAAGGTGTGGCTTCTCAGTGCCTTCTCCTCCTCCCCTGGAGTTGTCGTATTGACTGCTGCTGATCTGCTCTTGCTAATTGCCTGCATCTACGAGCATCAATCATGTCCATCAGGTGTGAATCCTCCAAGTCTGACTCATTCTCCCCACACAGCTGAGCTTCATCCGTAACATGACTGGAGGGGCCAGCCTCTTCATCAGACCATGAGTCTTGTAATTCATCAGAGCCTCCCTCTGACCCTGATGGCCCTCCAAATGCCTCCTCCACCTCCTCCTCAGATTCCCTGGACTCAGCTGTTGGGAACACAGGCTGGCATGGAATCACGACACTATCCCACACCGCAGAGCCCTTCCCCCAGGTCTGCCGATCCAGATGCGGTCGGGATGGGAATTGTTCATGAAAGGCAGTCACCAAGGCAGGAGCATGAACGGTGGTTGCATCCTCCCAGGTGAACTCCTCCGGTCCGTAGCCTTTCCATTCGATCAGGTACTGGAAGCGATCTTTCACCCAACGGGAGTCCAGAATGCTGGCAACCTCGTACTCGGGAGCACTGTCTCCATCACGTTGTTCCGGTGGGGGAGGTTTGGCTCGGTGAAGTGGACACGCCGGTTGCTCAGGGACCAACAGAGACCGGTGAAAGACCGGATGTACCCGCAGAGAATGTGGCAGAGTTAAGCGACAGGTGACTGGATTGATGACAGCCTCAATTGGGAATGGTCCTACATATCAGTGGTCTAATTTCTTGGCTGGCTGGGTTGACGGTAGGTTCCTGGTGGACAGCCATACCCAATCTCCCACCGTTAGTGGAGGCGTATCCTGCCTCGACCGATCAGCAAACCTTTTGTAGTCAGCCTTGGCCTTCTCTAACTGTCGCTGCACCAATCGATGGATCGCCTGTAACTCTGCCATGTAGTCATGTTGGTACCGATGAGTCTAGCGAGGAAAGAGGGAAAAACTAGGGGTGATATCCCACATTGGCCAAGAATGGTGTCATCTGCGTGGAGGTGTGCTGCGAGTTATTGAACGCAAACTCAGCCACCGCCAGATAGTCCACCCAATTGTTCTGTTGCTGATTGACATAGCAGCACAGATATTGCTCGAGGATCCCGATGACCTTCTCGGTCCCTCCGTCAGTTTGGGGATGATGTGTGGACGAGAGGCAGATTTTGACATCCAACGCCTGCATCAACCCCTGCCAGAGACGGGCTGTGAACTGGACCCCTCTATCGGACACGACCCTATCAGGGAGGCCGTGCAGCCGGAACACCTGCTGGATGAACATACGACTGGTGGCGTGGGCAGACGGCAAGCCACGGCATGGGATGAAATGCGCCATCTTGGTCAGCATGTCCACCACCACGAACACCACCGTGAATCCAGAAGACGGGGGTAAGTCCATCAGGGAGTCCATGAACACAGCCCGCCAGGGTCTTTTAGGTGTCAACAAGGGCTGCAGTAGTCCGGGCGGGGCCCCCGTCGCTGACTTGGCCTGCCTACATGGGATACAGGATGTGACATAGGCCTGGACGTTGTGTCGGACTTGGGGCCACCAGAAGGTACGGGAGACCAAGTTCAGGGTATTGAACAGGCCAAAATGCCCCGCCGCCGGATTGTCGTGGCACTGGCTGAGAATTAGTCCCCTGAGTGGCCCTCCCAGAACATAGAGTTGATCATGATAGTGGAGGAGTCCATCCGTGACTGTCATGGGGAATTGGGCCCCACCTCCTCTTTTTACTGAGCCACCCACCCATCCTGCTGCTGGGCCTCCCAAATCCGAGCCCGTACATCTATTGGCTCCTGCACCGCAGCAAAAGACTCAATGGGGAGTACTGTCCTGGGCAGAAGCTTGTCTTCTGCTCAGGAATATTCGGGCTTCCTGGACAGAGCATCCACTCTTTGGTTGTGACCGCTGGGTATGTACGTTACACAGAAATTGAACCTCACAAAGAAGAGAGACCACCGGATTTGGCGTTGGTTCAATTTCTGAGCGGTCTGCAGGCTTTCCAAATTCTTATGGTCCATCTGGACCTCGATTTGATGTCATGCCCCTTCCAGATGATACCTCCAGGCCTTGAACGCCACTTTAATGGCCAGTAGCTCCTTCTCCCAGATGGTATAGTTGCGCTCCGCCGGATTCAATTTCCGTGAATAGTACGCGCAAGGGAAGAGGGCACCGCCGGGCATCATCACCTGGAGTAACACTGCCCCAATGGCAATGTCGGAGGCATCCGCCTCCACGACAAATGGTCGTTGCAGGTCAGGATGCTTCAGGATGGGCTCCTTCATGAAGGAGGGCTCCTTCATGAAGGCTTCCTTCAAAGTCTGGAAAGGCCATTGTTCTGGAGTGTCCCACTGAAACCGAGTCTTTTTCTGCAGGAGCCAAGTAAGGGGGGCTGTCATGGTAGCAAATCCGGGGATGAAAGTCCGATAATAGTTGGAGAACCTAAGAAGTCGCTGGACATCCTTCACACAACATGGGGGTTGCCAACTCTGCAAAGACTCGACCTTACTCGGCTCCATGGCAATGCCCTCAGGAGAAATGCAGTGACCCAGGAACTCGATAGTCATCTGGTAGAACTGGCACTTCTCCAGTTTAGCATACAACCGATGTTCTCGGAGCCGCTGCAGGACCTGATGGAGATGCTGATGGTGCACCTCTCGTGATGGGGAGTAGATCAGGTTGTCGTCCAAGTAGTTCATGACAAACTGATCTAACAAGTCCTGGAAAATGTCATTCATAAAATGCTGAAACACGGCGGGGGCGTTGATCAGGCCAAATGGCATTACCATGTACTTGAAGTGCCTGTAACGAGTACCAAATGCCATCTTCCACTCATCACCCGACCGAACTCTGACAAGGTTGTAAGCTTCATGCAAATCCAGTTTCGTGAAGATCTTTGCCTCCCAGAGCCGGTCCAAGAGTTCGGGGATGAGGGGGAAGCGGGTATCGGTTGCGCACCTTGATGGCATTTAATTTCCTGTAATCACAGCAAAGCCGCAATTCGCCGGACTTCTTCTTGACAAAGAGCACGGGTGCAGACACTGGTGAGGACGAAGGACGAGTAAAACCCTGAGCCAAATTCTTGTCCAAAAAGTCCTGCAATGCGGCCAACTTGGGGTCCGACATGGAATACAAATGCCTCACTGGGAGAGGCACGTCAGGGACGAAGTCAATGGGGCAGTCATAGGGTCTGTGCGGGGGCAATTGATCTGCCTCAGTCTCGCTGAAAACATCAGCATAATCCGCCAGTTCGGAGGGTAAGGAGACCCCCATGGGCCCCTCTACCTGGCCGGCACAGATTTGGCGAGTGTGGTCCAC
The DNA here is from genome assembly GCF_001527695.2 of Protobothrops mucrosquamatus. Taxonomy (NCBI): domain Eukaryota; kingdom Metazoa; phylum Chordata; class Lepidosauria; order Squamata; family Viperidae; genus Protobothrops; species Protobothrops mucrosquamatus. The sequence continues at coordinate 143,223 of NW_015387630.1, forward strand.
ACACTGTAAGCTGGGGAAGATGACCAAGTTCTGTGACCAATAAATCTGTGGGTCATGCGCCCGGAGCCACGCCAGTCCCAAGACCATGGGGAAATGCAGGTCTGATGTGATATAGAACTGGATGGCCTCCTCATGTGAACTGATGGCTATACATAATGGTTGCGTGGTGTCCTTAATTGGCCCAGACAGGAGCACTCGACCATCAATGGTCTCCACAAAAATCGGCGGTTCCACCAGGCTGAATCCTGGCTAAGCAGCCGAAATTTGCTGATATAGCCCTGCAGGGGGCGTCGGCCCTGCCTCAGAGCTTTCAAACGTTGGGTAGCTGTCTGGGGTCCTCATACATCATCCGCATGTAATCACAAAATCCCACAAAGTTGTCCACCAATGGACTAGGTTGGGCTAGCAGGGATGTGCCCCAATGAGCTGCAGCACCAGAGAGCAGGCTTATCATAAACCCCACTTTATCCCGGTCAGTGGGGAAATCAGCCGCTCTCACACTGATATACAGCTGGCATTGTCCCATGAAAACAGGAAACATGTCTGGATTGCCATCAAATTTGTCCGGCATCGCAACTTGGCATTTTCTCCTGGGTGGTGATGGAGCAGCAGGAACATGGGCTGACAGCTGAGCAACTTGGGCTGATAACAAAGCCAGCTGCTGGGAGAGCTGGGCATTCTCAGCACGTAGCTGCTCCATAATAGTAGGGGGTTAGGCTGAAGGCAAACTGTTCTATCCCAGCCTTTGGCCGTCCTTGTTAAAGGCACAAGGACAAAACCCCTGTTGAGAAAATAGGCTGGAGACTCAAAAGAAAACAAACCCCTTTTAATATGGGTAACAAACCTGCCAAATAGTTCAGAAACAAAAGCAGCAAAACACAATCCAAATGGAGGAAATTGTCCACATGAAACACAATGCAAAACAGAAAAGTAGTCACCGGCAATACTAACAGAACATGATCCCATGAAGTACTTTGCAACGGTTGCCTTCAGCAACCAGCACCGCCCACACCTTCCCTTTTTATAAAGCAGTCCCCAGTGCCTTCTCCTCCTCCCCTGGAGTTGTTGTATTGACTGCTGCTGATCTGCTCTTGCTAATTGCCTGCATCTACGAGCATCAATCATGTCCATCAGGTGTGAATCCTCCAAGTCTGACTCATTCTCCCCACACAGCTGAGCTTCATCCATAACACGACTGGAGGGGCCAGGCTCTTCATCAGACCGTGAGTCTTGTAATTCATCAGAGCCTCCCTCTGACCCTGATGGCCCTCCAAATGCCTCCTCCACCTCCTCCTCAGATTCCCCGGACTCAGCTGTTCGGAACACAGGCTGGCATGGAATCACAACACTCAGTCACAGCTAGGATTGCGTGCCTCTCCCCATGTCTGCTGGGCTTGGGTGGCCATTATGCCAACGGGGATCAAGCTTTCCCCACTTGTGGTGGCCTTTGGCCTGCTGGCCCTGGGCATGCTCTACCACCTCTACGTGGGGCTTCCAAGCTGACCACTTCGCTTCCTTTGTGCTGGGTGGGCCTGCAGCTCTGGGTGGCAACTTAGTGGACCTGCGCAATGTGGCTGTTTGCTGCCGGCCACGGCCATTTGCCAATTTGCGCATTGCACCCAATGCCGCTGCCATGAGGCCGTGGAACTAGCCGGGTATACTGGTTTCTTACAGCTGCCTGGCTTGTTCCGCAGCCTCATAGCTGCGGCATTGGGCAGGAGATGGCAAACAGCTGGTTTCGGTGTGACATGGCTGTTTGCCGCCTCATGTATTGCACCCAATACTGCTGCAATGCAACTTGGCCGAAAGCAGCCATGGAACAAGTGGGGCAGGTTCCCCCCTCACCTGCCCATTCAGCTAAAGCTTTGGTGGCTTTGTAGGCAGAGCTGCAAAGTTCTCTTAGAGCAGGGCTTTTCAACCAGTGGTACGGGTACCACCTGTGGTATATTGGCACCTGGCAGGTGGTATGTGACCATCCTAGAAAAGTGGTAGCAGAGGAGGGGAATGAGCTGAACCGGTGGCAGCACCGCACAAGCCTGAGCGAGAGATGGCTGGAGCTGCAGGGCTGTCAAGGCTCAGCGGAAGCGACAGGATCAGCACTTCTTCGGGGCTGTCAGGGCTCAGTGGAAGCACCAGGATCAGTGCCAGGCTCCAACTGGGCCCAGAAGAAGCGCTGATCAGCTGGAATATTGCAGCATCTCCAGGGTCTTGTGATTTACATTCAGATGCTTGGCAACTGATACATATTTATAACGGTCACAGTGTCCCAGGGTCATGTGAAGTGACCAAAACCTGCTGCAACCACCCAGCAGACGGGGGGAATAAAAACCAAACATGCCTACCCTACCCCCACTGCCAATTCTCAACAGAAATGCTCACAATAATGAAAACGTCGGACAGGAGGAAGAGCGCCACTGGGTGGGCAGGCAGGTGTCTTGCTCGGCTGTGGCTTGGGGGGCACTTTTTTCAGTGCCATTGTAACTTCGAACAGTCACTAAGTGAACTGTTGTAAGTCGAGGACTACCTGTACTTTATCGCTTTTTTCCTTTTTTTTGGGTCATCAAGTTTTTGACACCTTGCTAGGCAACTGGTGGTACTTGGATGTTGCCATATCCTAAAAGTGGTACAATGGGTGAAAAGGTTGAAAAGCCCTGTCTTAGAGAACTTCCCAGCTCTGCCTACAGAGCTTCCAAAGCAGTAAGTGGTGCGCCGGAGGCTCGGGGAGGGAGGGTGCTGAAGTGGGCAATCAGGCCATTGACAAGAGCAACGCGGTTGAGCAGAAAGCGGCCTCAGAACAAGTGGGGCAGGTATGGAAAGAAATCCTCGCTCCCCCCAGAAATTGCCTTTCTTTCCTTACCTGACTCCCAGCCCCATGCCGCTTCTCCTTTGTGATCTGCCGCCACCATGTGCAAGGAAACAAAGAAAGTTTTTTTGGGGGGGAAAGGGTAAATCAATCAATTCCAACTTCACGATATTTCACAAGAAGTTGGAATTGATCGATTGACCGCCACTCCACCTGCTGCTTTGGTCAGCCTGCCAGCCCCCACTTCAATGCCCTGCCCACCACTGCCCATCACGGGTGCCCCGGGGCTGCAGGGGATGGCCTGGCACAGGAAGGGCACATGCCCCACCCTCCCACCACCATGCAGTGCCCGTCCCTGATTGCTGTGCCCGTCCCTGACCAGATGCCCTCGCCTCCCCCAAGCATTTTTTTTACTAACCTGCCTTTCAGCTGCATTCCAAAGTTAAAAAGTCTGATGAAACTTTTTTTTTTACCGATAGTCCCACAAACACATGGCGAAGGCTAAGAAGCAAACAGAGAAACGAAATGCAGCTGAAAGGCAGGTTAGTAAAAAAAAACACTTGGGAGAGGCGAAGGCATCTGGGTGGTGGTGTGCCCGGCAACCTTATCCTGCGTGGCTTCGGCAGGTGTCTGGCAGGGAGAGGGAAGCAACTGGTCTACCACCATGCTAGCGCCGCAGCATTGCTTCTCCATCCCATGCACAGGCCCGCCCCACCCCCCGCACGGAGCACCCTGCTCCCGCTGCTCTGCTCCACCCCCCCGCATGGAGTGCCCTGCTCCTGCTGCCCCACCCCACTGCATGGTGCACCCTGCTATCACCGCCCCAACCCCCGCATGGAGTGCTCTGCTCCCGCTGCTTGCCCCCACCCCACGTGGCACCTTCTTTCCAGCTCCGATGTGTCACTTCCTCTGCCACTGTGTGGGACTAAAAATAAAGTTCAATCAATCAATTCCAACTTTGTGACATCTTTTTTTTTCCTGCAAGAAGTTGAAATTGATTGATTGAACTTTTTTTTTTTTTTTGCACACGGCGGCGGAGGCTGAAAGCAAAAAGTTTTTATAAAACCCAGCTTAAAAAGCCACTTGCCTGGGGAGATTTTTTTAAACACATTTTATTAATTTTTCAAATTTTAACAACCAGGTAATTAGGAAGCAGCATGGTGATAGGGTAATCAATAATCCAATAACAGAGCGATACATAGATAGTTTACATCAATAAAGGTTCCCTCTCTATTTCCCTTAGGTATTATATCACATTCATATTAGTACATTTCTAGCTAAAGTTAAATCAATCTATACATTTATCAATAACATTTTAGTTATACATATCTAGGTCCTGTTTTTAGATTTTATTTAATTCCAGTTGTCATATTCCAATTTAGCCTTTTATAACCACTATTTATAATTCGGATAGGTTTAGTTTCCCTCATTTCATTATAAACTAATTCTCGTGACTAAAATACAAATATTATTCCAAAATTTAAATTCTTTCTTTATTCACCAATATATTCTATTTCTCATCCTAATAGCTCCTCATATACTAATAACATATCTTTCATTATCACAAATCCATTTCTCTATAATCATTAAGGCTATAATCTAACAAATTATTTTAATTTCCATTATAAATCTGAATCCTAAATATTAAATCAGTCAATATCTCTAAGATCAGTCAAAATCTCTAAAAGAAAAGCTGCTTAACCCTCAAATGAATTTTTAAATCCCATTTTTAAATCTAACTCTGGCTTTCTTTTTATGCCAAGGAGGCTTCCATACCAATGCCCTTAAATCCTCCAGTGTATCTCCCTTGATTCCCACACACAGGGCTTTTTTTCTCATAGAACACCCAGAATGGAGTTCTGGCACCTTTTTTGGATGGAACCTTGTAGGGTAGGCAAGGCTGGTTGTATGATGTGTGTGAGTTCCGGCACCTTTTTTTTTGTTTTTAGAAAAAAAGCACTGCCCACACATATTGTTTGAATCAAGGGAGAACATCCAGTTATCAGTTTTTCAATGAAACTGGCCCCTTTGTAGTTATTAGGTTGTTGCCCTAATAGTTCAAATCTCCATATTTGGTTTAAAATGCTTGTCATCAATTCAGTCTGGTCTTCCTCTTCTTTCTGAGTGAAGTAAAGAGTCATATCTGGTGTTGTAATTGTTGTTTGGTCATCCAAGTTGTCTAAGTTCTCAATATGATATGTCTGTAGATCAGTTACTATTGCTTTTGGAGTTACATGAGTTTTAGCTGGTATCAGTATCTGTTTGTCAAAGTTCTTCGTAAGTTGTACATACTGTTGGGTAGAATCCTCTTTGATGTTAAATTGTTCCTCTTCTATTATTTTTTGGCTTGTAAGTTGAACAGTTGGGGTCTGGGGTTCAATCTGTAGTTTGGTAAAAACATCTTTGGCTTTCACTTGGGATTTTATTAGCTCGGTGGCTTCAAGGATTTTTTGAAGTATAAGCTTATAATTAAGTTGTGGGTAGATTCCCTCCATTTCCATGGAGATTAGCGATAGTCTTTTGGTGGAGGCTATGTTTAGTAAAGATTAGCCAATGTCCACCTCCACCCTTTCTAAAGCTGTTTTCACCACCCAGCTGTTTTCAAATCTTATCTTTTTTTATAGTATGAAGGGCAAATCAAGAGAGTCAACAGGCCCCACAACTGAAAAAAAAAGAGAGAGAAGAAAAAAAATTCAATTGCTGTGCCAGTTTTCACCACAAGATGTCCCCCTTCGACCACAAAATCTTTTCCAGACCCCAGTTAGTCTTTTATTTGATTTTAAAAAGCCGAAAAAAGATTTGGGGAGTCTGGAAAGGGCCACGTCCCTAGAGGTTGACTTTTTGTCTTTTAAAGTATCAAGTACCCCATTCCAGTCTCCCATAACAATCAAAGGGAGAACATCCATAGCCACAATTTTCTGGTGTAATTGTCTATAAAATTGCTTTTGAGATGACAGTTGGTTGGGGGCATAAACCCCCACTATTAAGCACTTTCTTCCATTTAGATTTATTTCCACAAATAAAAATCTTCCTTCTTTGTCAGTTTCTTTTAAGACAGGTGAAAGATGTTTCTTTATGTATAATGCAACCCTAGCTTTTTTCTTAAGAGCAGGTGCAGCAAACAAGTCTCCAAGCTTAGAATTTAACAATAATTTTTGGTCTTTAACCACAATATGAGTCTCTTGTAAGCATATAATATCATTATTAAAATGTCTTAAATAATGAAAAACCTTACGTCTTTTGTGGGGTGTATTAAGCCCTCCCACATTCCAAGATGAGATTTTAGTCATT
>NW_015387630.1:155597-158944 GCF_001527695.2 Protobothrops mucrosquamatus
TGGAAGACTGGAGATTGAAAGTTTCATATCTTGCTGAAATGGCAAAGATTTCGGCTTATCTGAAGAATCATTCAAATGAACAATTTTTATCAATATGGAGAAGATGGATTGTTTATATTCAAAAGAAGCATAGAGTGGTAGAATATGACCTAGGTTTTTAGATTTTTTTCTATTTTGTTTATTCTTTCTATCTTTTTTACAGATTAAGATACTTTGTGGAGTTAGGGATATTAGTATTTGTTTACTTATATATGAATATTATCCTGGGATTAGGTTTGGGAAGTCTGGGGGGGGCGGGGGTTTTTTACTTGTTATTGTGTTTATTATGCTTTTGATTGTTTTTTTTATGATGGAAAATAATAAAAAATTTTGGAAAAAAAAAAAGAAAAAAAAAAGCCGAAAAAAGAGGATATTTTCCAAAATAAATGGTTAGAGAAGTAATAAGTCTCAGTTATTAGATCTTTTAAAATCCCAAAGGTATCCGAAGATCAAAAATCCAGTTATTTAGTTATTAAAATTACTTATTCTTTCCTTTCCTTCAACGTTTAAATTCCCAAGTATAGAAACACTACTGCATTGAAAGCAGGGGAGAGGTTTGAAAAGGCTTTCACAGGAAGGTAATTAGGGTAACAAAGAGGATTCACTTGAATCCTCCACGATGTTTCATTGTGCTTAGATGTAAATTTGGCTTTCACCTGGTGTGACTTAATGAGCGGCCATGTTAATGGACGCTCTTTTCTTCTTCGGTCCTGAGGAGCTGCTTCAGATCAAACGGAGGGGCTGCCTCTGCAATCTAACGAGGGTCCTCCCCTCCTCCAGGGCGACTTTCAACCCTTTCCAGGGTCTCCCGAAGAAGGGAAAACGGATGGCGGGGAGAGCAGTCTCTCCACACGTCTGCTGGCACCGCGATCCGGAATCAGAAGCCTTTGCCTGGGGAGATTTTGATGCAGGTTGCTCATGAATGGGACTGAAGGCCTAGGACTGGGGCGACAGCATGCATGCCCATAGAGAGGGCTCTGCCTGCCGCCTGTGGCACATGTGCCATAGGTTTGCCACCATGGCCCTATAGCGTCATCTTGAAGGAAGAAGTTGAAACAGTTTATGTCGAGGATGTGAGGGTTCTGTAGATATTTTCACAGCCCTCTTTCTTGCTCATGCAGTATACAGGTCCTCAATGGAAGGCTGGCCGGTAGCAATTGTTTTTTCTGCAGTTCTAACTATCCATTGAAATCTGTATCTGTCTTGTTTGGTTACAGGGCCAAACTAGACAGTTATAGAGGTGCAGGTGACAGATTCAATAATTCCTTTGTAGAACTGTATCAGCAGCTCTTTGAACAGTCTGAGCCTTTCTAAGTTGGTGCAGGAAGAACATTCTTTGTTATGCTTTTTTGATGACATTTTTGATGTTAGGTGTCCATTTTGAATCTTGAGATATTATAGAACCTAGTAATTTGAAGATCTCTACTGTTGATATTGTATTGTCTAGTATTGTAAGAGGTGGTAGGATAAGAGGGTTTCTCCTAAAATCTATTATCATTTCTACAGTTTTGAACTGTGAACTGAACTGTGTTCAGTTCAAGATTCTTCCGGCTGCACCACAAGGCTAGTTGTTCAACCTCCTGTCTGTATGCAGATTCATCATTGTCTCGAATGAGACCAATCACTCTTGTATCATCTGCAAACTTCAGTACTTTAACAGAGGGATCCTGTCTCAAGTTCAATATTCATGATAAGAACCTGAATAAAGAACATTGTCATTTTATAGTCAGCTCAGTCCACAAACAACAAGTAAGTAAAAAATTGTATTGTGCAGGAAGCATGCTACAATAATAATCGGGGACTTTAACTACCCTGACATCAACTGGGAGACAAACTCCGCACCAAGTGGGAGATTGAACAGGTTCCTGATGAACCTAGCAGACAACTTGGTCACCCAAAAGATAGAGGAGGGAACTAGAGAATCAGCTATACCAGACTTAATTCTTACTAACAGACATGAAATGATAGAGACAGAGTTGAAATTGCAGGAACTTTGGGAGAGAGTGACTATGTCATGTTGGAATTCAACAAAATGCTGGCACAAGCAATAGAACAATCAACTCAAAAAGCTTGGGAAACTCTGAAAAGTGAGATTATGAAAGATTATAAAAGTCAAGTACAATACTATTGAGAAAGAAAAATAAAAGACTCCAGATGAAACCAGCATTGTCACATAAAGAGGTCTTTTTGATTAATTGAAAAAAGGACAATTTATTAATGTTAGGATGATTGGTCTGTAATTTCCTGGGTCTATGTCCCCCCCCCTTTTTTTTGAAGATGGGAACTACATTAGCTCTTTTCCAATCCTCTGATAGTTCCCCCGTGCTCCAGGATCTTTGAAAGATATGGTTCAGATCATGATTTAGATGAAGGGATAAGTGAGGAAATTATCAAATTTAGAGCTGGGGGGAATAGTCAACACCTTAGAAGTTAGGCTCAAGATTCAGAAGAAGCTCAACAGAGTTGAGCACTAGCCCTATGCAACAAAATGCAATAGTTATAGTTAGGCAAGAAAAACCAATGCATAGGTATACAATAGGTAGTACCTGGCTCAACAACAATAATTGTCATAGTGATCTAGGTATCCTAGTGCACAACCATTTAAATATGAGCCAGCAGTGTGCTGCAACTGTCAAAAAAAGAAAATGCAGTCATGGGCTGCATCAACAGAGGGATAGTATTAATATCACTTGAGATGCTTTGTTGTTGTTAGTTGCGAAGTCATGTCTGACCCATCGCGACCCCATGGACAACATTCCTCCAGCTCTTCCTATCCTCTACCATCTTCTGGAGTACATTTAAGCTCACGCCTACTGCTTCAGTGACTCCATCCAGCCACCTCATTCTCTGTCGTCCCCTTCTTCTATTGCCCTCAATCTAGTACCACTTTATACTGCTCTAATAGATCACAATTGGAATATTGCGTCCAGTTTTGGTCACTACATTACAAACAAGATGTTGAGATCTAGAAAGAGTGCAGAGAAGTGCAACAAAGTTTGTTGTGTTCTCTGTATTCCCCCCCCCTTAATCCCCTATGCATATCCTGATCACCCATTAAGGGTGATTGCCCTTCACCATTCATCGCCCATTAAGGGTGATTGCCTTTCTTCATCTGCATACAGTTTCATGCCCGTTGCTGGTTGGCTAACTAGCAACCGGGTCTTGCCAGCCAATGGAATTGTGTGATTACAAGCCAGGGGAATCCCATAAAAGAGGGCTCCCCTGGCCCAGAGAGCCAGTCCGGATTTACTTGATGCCTTGCCAATAAACCGAGAGCTGACTGTCACTCGACTCGTGTCTTACTGCCT
>NW_015387630.1:162298-184125 GCF_001527695.2 Protobothrops mucrosquamatus
TTTCATGCCCGTTGCTGGTTGGCTAACTAGCAACCGGGTCTTGCCAGCCAATGGAATTGTGTGATTACAAGCCAGGGGAATCCCATAAAAGAGGGCTCCCCTGGCCCAGAGAGCCAGTCCGGATTTACTTGATGCCTTGCCAATAAACCGAGAGCTGACTGTCACTCGACTCGTGTCTTACTGCCTGCGCGATCCAATAAAGTTGATTAAGAGTCTGGAGGCTAAAACATATGAACAGTTACAGGAACGGGTATATCTTGCCTAATGAAGAGAAGAACTAGAGGTTATATCATAGTTGTTTTTTGGTACTTGAGAGACTGTCACAGAGAAGAAGGGTCGACCTATTCTCCAAAGTACCTGAGGGCAGGACAAGTAGTAATAGATGAAACTTATCAAAGAGAAATCCAACCTAGAATTAATTTGAAATTTCCTGACAGTGAAAACAGTTAATCAGTGGAATGGCTTGTCTCTAGAAGTTGTATGTGCTCCATCAGTGGAGGTTTTTAAGAAGAGACCCAGCAGCCATTTGTTTGGAATGGTATAGAGTCTCCTGCCTGAGCAGGGGGTTAGACTAGAAGACATCCAATGTCTCTTCCAACTCTGTTATTCTGTAAATTTCTTTCCTAGGCTGATCCAGCTATCTAATACTCTACTAATCCAGCTGTCTAATAGTAAAATAGTCTTGAAAGCCTTATAGGTTAATAATACAGTTTGCAGTTATGCCTCTTGCCCTCTTTCTGATGAGATTCCTGACTTCTAGCTTGTTAATGGTCATAACCAGTGTGGATTGGGTAATTGTAAGTAAACTTACAAAAGATTGTAAATAAAATGGTAAGTAAATCATTTTTAAATCAATTTCATCCTCCCTAACTACCTGATGCTAGACCATAAGACAGTTTCTTAGTGCAAAATTTTGAAAAATTTAGTACAAAATATTTTCAAATGTCTGATGGGATGCAAATAGCAGATGGGGGAGGGGCATTTCCCAGAGAGAAAGGATTAGATTCTTGCACTGTAGAATAGAATAGAATAGAATAGAATAGAAACTGGAAGGGACATTGGAGGTCTTCTAGTCCAGCCCCCTGCTCAAGCAGGAGAACCTATACCATTTCAGACAAGTGACTGTCTAGTCTCTTCTTAAAAATCTCCAGTGATTCCAAATTCAGATCAAGGCCCACCCATAGCTGTTGTTTCTTCTAAAATATGAGAACAATTCCAAGCTCAGATTTAATTAAAGTTCTTCCTGGTTATCTCACTATATCATCTGCCTTTCTGAGCATGATTGTCTACATATCAATTCATTTCACTCTTTGTAGTAATGTAATTCATTGTCTTCCTCCACACAACAATTCACTACATTGCACTGTAAAAATATAGCAATGAAAATTGAAAACTCCTAAATTCAGGGGTGTGGGTGTGTGAGGAATGGGTCTATCTACCCCAGAGCATGCATTTGCTAGGAACAATTGCTAATAGCAACTATGTCTATTGCAATTCTATTACTTTACTTCAAAGACCACTTTTCTTGCTTATTGCAAAGCAGCTGCTAGAAAATGATATGTTACACAAAACCCATCATTATATAATGACATAACTATTTGTGTTGGAGAAGCATTACTTTGCATTATAGATCCCTGATATTTTTGATGTGCCCTATTGAAAAACATTGGAGTAATGGTGCTCAACTAAAGTACAATTAAAGTTACTTAACCAAAGGGTCTGCAATCCCAAAAGCCAATTTTGAAGGAAGATCAGTGAAATCATCTCATCGGTCTCTTCCTTGCCTTGTCTCCTGGACAGAGATTTGAGAAGAAAGATTTGAACAAATTCTTCCAGCTGTTGCTCACAACTTGGCATTGAACCAATCATGCCATGGGAAATTTATAACTGAAATTTCTAAAAGTTTTTCCCCATTATAAAAAACATAGAACCAATATGGTTTGCATCCACTCACAATGGGCTCAATCCAAATAGCCCTAAAAGCAACAATTAACTGAAGAGCGTTTTAAAGGGGGCAATGATGGGGGGGGGGCTAATTACCCCAACATATGCTAAGAAATAAACTTTGCCAAGCAGGATACTCAAGACATTCCTGAGTTTGGCTTGCTGACAACTCTCTTATTCAGGGTGGAGGAAGGCACACAGCATCAGTTATTCTTGATCAGATAATGACCAACAGGGAAGATTTAACTGAGAAATAGAAATGAAAGAAGATGAGAAATATGATTCCACAATTTGCAGTTCTTGATTTTAAGGGAAACTGAAGTGTAGTCAAACACATATCTTGGACTTAAAAAAATATAAATTATTTTTTTTATTAAATTCAAAGCAGTATTAAGTAGGATTTTATGGTAGGAGATGCAATATGCAAATGTACCCCAAATGGGTGGAAAATTATTCTTAAGAAAATATTAAAAATACAGTTACAGACAATTCTAGTTAATACTTGTTTAAGAATAGAATAGAATAGAATAGAATAGAATAGAATAGAATAGAATAGAATAGAATAGAATAGAGCTGGAAGGGACCTTGGAGGTCTTCTAGTCCAGCTCCCTGCTCAAGCAGGAGGTCCTATATCATCTCAGTCAGATAATTGTTCAGTCTCTTTTTAAAAACTTCCAGTGATGGAGCATCCACGATTTCTGGGAGTAAGCTGTTCCATTGGTTGATTGTCCTCACTGTCAGGACGTTTCTCCTTTTTTTTTTTTCAAAAAATTTTTTTTTTATTGTTTTCAACATAAAAAAAAGAAGCACATCACAAATACATCACAATTGAAACCCCCCCCACCCCCCACCCGGACTTCCCAAACCTAATCCCAGGATACTATTCAACTAAAAGTAAACTTATATTAATATCCCTAACTCCACAAAATGTTATTCTATATAAGTAGGTGAAATATATATATATGTATAAAAAAAAAAATTTTTTATCTAAAAACCTAACTTATATTCCACCATTCTATGCTTATTTTGAATATAAACAATCCATCTTCTCCATATTGATAAAAATTGTTCATTTGAATGATCCTTCAAATAAGCCGAAATCTTTGCCATTTCAGCAAGATGCGAAACCTTCAATCTCCAGTCCTCTATTGTAGGTAAAACTTTACTCTNCACACCTCCAGCACTTGGATTCATAGTTCTCATAAATGCGAGACATAGTTGCAGGATCCATGTGCCATCTGTAAAACATCTTATAAAAATTCTCACGTAGATTTTGTGCCTGCGTAAATTTCACATTTCTCACCCATATCAACTCCCAGGTATCCATAGATATTATTTCTCCTATATTTTGAGCCCATTTAATCATACAGTCTTTAACTAGCTCAGTTTCTGAATCCAATTCTAGTAAAACATTATATATCCTTCTAATATGTCCTTTAGCATCATCCCTTACTTGTTTCAAAAAATTCCCATTTTCCATAAAAGAAGCAGTTTTTTTATCAATTCGCCATCTCTCTTGAATTTGTCTATACACAAGCCAAAGGACGTTTCTCCTTAATTCCAGGTTGCTTCTCTCTTTGATCAGCTTCCCACTATTGTTTCTTGTCCTTCCCTTTGGTGCTCTGGTAAACAACCTGCCCCCCTCTGCCTTGTGGCAGCCCCTCAGATACTGGAACACTGCTATCATGTCTCCCCTTCTTTTTTTTAGACTGGCCAAATCCAAGTTCCGCAGCTGTTCTTTGTACATTTTGGTCTCCAGGCCTTTGATCATTTTAGTTGCTCTTCTCTGGGTTGTTTCCAGTCTCTCAACATCTTTTTTTTGATATGGTGACCAAAATTGATTGCAGTATTCCAGGTGTGGTCTTACTAGGGCTTTGTAAAGTGGTACTAATACTTTGCGTGATCTTGATTCTATGCCTCTGTTTATACAACCAAGGATTGTATTAGCTTTTTTGGTTGCTGCTGCACACTGCTGGCTCATGGTTAAGTGAACATCCACTAGGATTCCAAGGCCCCTCTCACAGTTACTGCCTCCAAGCAAGGTCTTGCCCAATCTGTATTTGTTCCTTTGGTTTTTCTTGCCTAAGTGTAGGACTTTGCTTTTCTCCACATTGAAACTCATTTTGTGGACAGCAATGCACCGCAGCTAGTGGGAGAGCCAGGCAGACAGCGAGCAAGCGGGTGGGCAGTGTGTGGGGTGTTGCTATAGGATGGACCACACCGCCAGCAGCAGTCAAAAACACAGAGTGCACCCCACCACACAGCAGCAGCTGCAGCCTCTCACTTGCCCAAGTTGACATGGGCCATGGCAGGGCAGTGTCCAGAGTGCCCCTTTGCCTGGCCCAGTGCCTCTGATGTGACCATGGTGATACTGACACTACTCATCCCTGCTGTGCAGCCTATGCCCCCCACTGCTGCTGCTACACCAGGTTCCTGGCAGAAGAGACCGGGGATGGCAGAGGCAGCTGGGGCAGGCAGTGGACATGCCGGATTCCAAGTGAAAGAATTTATAGCTTATCTCAGCACTGACAAAACAGTTTAAGGTAGTCTTACTGACTTCTTGGATAAATATCACTTAAGTACACACCTTTAATGAAATTCTTCAGGATGCAATCATCAATTAGGTCACCAACAGACTTGGTCCTGGAGTACCAGAAAAACACTCAGCAAAAAATAACAGATATATGGTGCAGTTGAGCCACATTGACAGCTGAACTGCTGTCAGAGGGTTAATTGTCTAAAGACCCCAGAGGGTTAATTGTCTAAAGATATCTTGTGCATTTGAATGGTCATGGGACAAAGTTTGATAGATTATGCCAAAAGGAGTACTGGTCCTAGGATAGGAAGCAATTGCTGCCCAACCCTCACAGAATGGTTTAAGCCAGGGGTATCAAACTGAATTTCATTGAGGCTGCATCAGCATTGTGGTTGCCCTTGGATGGCCGGGTGGGTGTGGCCAGGGTGGGTGTGGCCTACTGGGTGGGCGTGGATGGAGTGGGTGTGGCCTACTGGGTGGGCATGGCCAGCTCTACATCGGTGCCTGTGGGTGCCTGGGCAGGAGTGGGACAGATCTGAGGGTCTCTGGCAGAAGGGGTGGGACCGGGGAAAGCGCCAAGGCATGGTCCATTTCTTCATTCCTCACAAAGGGTGACACCTCCCCAGCATACACCCAGGGGGTGGGGCTGACACAGCAGGGATGGGTTCCTTGCTGTTTCCAGACAGCCTTGTGGAGCTAAGACTGAATGCATTTCAGCATAGATGGCCACCACAAAATTGTACATTGGCTCCCAGCCAGCCTGGGCCAGGGCCAAGGCAGCGGGGGGCGTTCCCTCACTGTTTCCAGGATGGCTTCACGGGGCACATGAAACCACTTCGCTGGCCGCATCCGGCCCCCGGGCCTTGTGTTTGACATGTCTGGTTTAAGCAGTCAGTTTGTATTAGCTAAAACACACACACACACACATACACACATACACACCAGTCTCCCAGACATTTGCATTTGCAGGGACTAGGTGAGGAGGAGCTTTGATCTAAGGTACGGGTGTCAAACTCGCCATGTCACATGACGTGTCGCGATGTATCACAACTCTTTTTGTATTGCCGGCAATGGGGTGGGCGCGGCTTTGGCCTGCAGTTTGATACCCCTGCTCTAAGATATCACCTGAGCAAATGTTGCCATTCTTTTTCTGAAAAGGATAACAATATCAAAGTATGAAGCAAAAAATAATTAATTCAGGTTATCGGGCTCAGAAACAAAGCTGCTTCTTCAAAAAAAAAAAGAACCCTCTGATTCCTTAAGTAGATATTAAAGAACTGAGCCAAACAAGGTGTGAATGGCAGAACATTACAAATCAATAAACCTGTGAAGTAGGCTAGGCTGCAAGAGAGGGACTATACTAAAGAGATTTTTTTGTGGCTCAGGGCAGACTAGAACTTGAATCTCTTCAATGCCAGTCCAGCACCTTAATCACCCAACTGTACTGGGTCTCACTTTGGATCTGTTATGACATTATTTTTAATGCATAGAAGCAGGACAATCAGGGTTTCCCACTACATTTAATTTACAGGCCAAAAAAAAGAATAGGCCTGGATTAACCATTAAAAAAAATAAGCATAGTCACCTCCCCATTGCCCACCCCAACCACGATCACACCAGGTCCAGGCAGACGAGTCCAGGGATGATGGGGCGGCAGAGGTCAGGGCAGATGATGGGGAGGCAGTGGCAGCCAAGGCCTGCCTGCCGCAGCCGCCCCCACTGTCCCCAGCCTCTTCTGCCCAGAGCCCGGAATGGTGGTAGTGGTGGAGTACTGTGTCAAAACTAATTTGCCCTTTTACCGACATTTTCTCCTTCACTCACAGCTTGACTCAAAAGGCAGGGCTGGTGGAAGGAGTGCAAAGGTGGGGGCAATGGTGTTATATCCGCGGGTTAAAAGCATTGCGAGGAAACGAATGGTGTAACAGCAAGTCTCTTTATTGATTATTCCAACACAACAGCAACAACAAAATGGCGTGCAGGCCTTTTATAGTGTCCTTGCCAAAGCCAGCGTTAGCCAATGAATGCAAGGCTGTTTCCGCGCCTTGCGCATGCGCAAAAGGCTGGAGACAGCCAGTGTGGTCCCGGGCAGCCTTGTGTTTTGCCCGGGACCCTTTGCAACATTTCTGAGCCTGCTGAATGATCCAGCAGGCTCAGGACATCACCCCTCCCCCCTGGATGAAACAATAGTACCCTTATTGTTATAGCAGCACAGGTACATGTGTTCAGTTGACTGTATGTTATTGTGAAGCACAAGATGCCTGCACACAGGCAGAAGCAATCTTACATTTGTAGTTATACAAAAAAAATACAACAAAATAATACACTGGATTGTAACACCCTTCACCTGAGTGTTTATTCTGCAATTGCTTAAGAACTAGCAAGATTCCCTTGGCTTGACAGAAACCTCACATAGTCCTTGAGATGTTTGGGTGGACCGTTGGCCCGCTGTGACCTTCTTATGGCCGGTGTGTGTGCCTGGCCTGCCAGCTCGCCTGCCAGGCTAGGCAGACCAGGACTTTGTTGCCCCAAAGACCCAGGTGACCCACCCAACTGCTGACTGGCTGGATCCTCTAAATCCAAGCCAGGGTTCCTTGGGGGGGTGGAATTCCCCAAGTCCAGTGGTGGGGTGGAATTCCCCAAGTCCACAATGGACTCCTCTTGGGAGCACTGTCCCTCGAGCCCAAGACCAACAGCTGGAGTGGCCTGAGTGGCGGATGTGCCCCAATAACCATGGCCCCCGTGTATGTGCCAGAGGTGCCAGAGTCAGGAGCCGCCTCCATGGCAAACACCCTTTCTGGAGACTCCCTGTCTGGAGCAATAACTGAAGCCTGGGATGATCCCTTTTCTGGAGCAATAGCTAAAACCGGTGGATGTCCAGTTGGCCGGAGAGACTGTGGTCCACAATCGTAATTGTGGTCCTCCTCCCTCCCGAGGGCAGAGCCAGGAGCGGAAGTGTTGCTGGGAAGCCTCCAGTGCAGTTGGTCTATGTGATGTTGGATGACGCGTCCATCGTCCAAGGCCACTTTGTATGATAGTGACCTAGAGAACTTGCAGACCACTGCTGTGACCCAGAGATGTCCAGGTCCATAGTTCCTTGCCCAGACTGGATCGCCCACCTGAAGTCTCCTAGGTGCCCACAGCTGTGACACCTGTGAAGCCACCCGGTCTGGGTGCAACCTGTTCAGTTTTGTGATGAGGCGGCAACCCCAGCGGAGTTCTGCTGGGTTCTTTCCTGTGGCTGTGCAAGGTGTGGTGCATTGTGAAAGAAGGAAATCAGCTAACCTGTGATGCCAGCTGCCATAAGTGATCCTCTTAAGAGCATCTTTGGTAGTGCACACCATCCTCTCTGCATGGCTGTTGGAAGATGGATGAAATGGTGCTGAAGTTGCATGCTGGATCAAGTTGGCCTGAAATTCACACGAAGTGAATTGGGGGCCATTGTCTGAGACCAGGACATCTGGAAGTCCATGGGAGGCAAAGATTCCTCTCAACACCTGGATGGTCCTAGCAGTAGTAGTGGAGGAAACAGGTACAACCTCTAGCCACTTGGAATGGCTGTCAACGAAGACAAGGAAGAATTGCCCCTGAAAGGGGCCAGCATAATCTATATGTACCCTTGACCAAGGGGCTTGTGTTTCCTCCCACCTGTGTACAGGGGCCTGAGGCATTTCAGGCCTTGACCTTTGGCACACTTGGCACCCATGAACCTGGGCCTCGATGTCTTTATCGAGCCCAGGCCACCAGAGATGGCTGCGCACAAGCACTTTCATCCGGACTATACCCAGATGTCCCTCATGCAGAGAGATCAAGACTCTAGTCCTCAATGAGGCTGGGATGACTACCCTGCTATCCCATAACAGGCACCCTTTGAATGTGGAAAGCTTGTGCTTCCTTTGCCAGAAGCTTTGAAATTCAGTATCTGGACACGTGTCAGGCCATCCTGACAACACCCATGTCAGCATGCGTATAAGCATGTGATCAGTGGCAGTTTCTGCAGCCACGTCCCTAGCATTGAGGGGAGATTCAGGCAACTCCTGAATAGAGAGAATGTTAATAGCAGGAGCAGGGTCTGCCTCTATCTGTTTTAGAGGTAATCTGCTGAGGCCATTCTAGGAGATATTATGTGAGGGGTTTGCTTGTTTGTTGTAAACAAACCCAGCAGAGGCTTATGGTCCGTATAGACCATGAAGTGGCGGCCATATAAGAAATCATGAAATTTCTTTATGCCAGCCACTATGGCCAAGGCTTCTCTGAGCATAATTGTGCTCTGCAGATGACAGAGTCCTTGAATAGTAAGCCACAGGGACTTGTGTCCCATCAGCCTTCAGGTGGCTAAGTACTGTTCCCACCCCATAAGGGGATGCATCACATGCGATGCACACTGGCAATTGCTCATTGAAATGCGCTAAGACCGCATTTGAAGAGAGCAAGGCCTTGACCTCATTGAAACTCTTTTCATGGACCTTAGTCCACTGCCATGGAGCCTGTTTATCCAAGAGCTGGTGTAACAGTTCAGCCACTGCAGCCTTGTGTGGAAGGAATGCATGATAAAAATTTAGGAGTCCCAGAAAAGCCTGAATTTCGCTTTTGGACTTGGGACTTGGGGCCTGCTGAATTGCTTGGAGCTTGGATTCAGCAGGGTGGATGCCTTGAGCATCAATTCTGAAGCCTAAGAATTCAGTGGAAGTGACTCCAATTTTACATTTATCTTGCTTCAGTTTCAGACCCACTTGGCAGAAACGAAGCAAGACAGCCCTTAATCTTTCAGCTAAGTTTAGAGATGACTCTCCAGCAATGAGGACGTCATTGAAGTAGGGACAGACCCTAGGAATACCACGGAGCGTGCGCTCCATTACACTTTGGAAGATGCCAGGGGCTACATTAACCCCAAACTGCATCTTTTGACCTTAAAGGCTCCCCGGTGCATGACAATTGTTTGAACCACAGCTGTTGCCTCATCAACAGGTAACTGTTGGTAGGCCTGTGTCAAATCAAGTTTTGCAAAAATTTGCCCCCCCCTTTGAGGGAGGCCAGAATGTGGCTAACCACAGGCACTGGATATGCATGCTGTTGCAGTGCTTTATTCAATGTACATTTATAATCAGCACAAATTCGGACTTTTCCATTAGCCTTTAGAGGCGTTACAATGGGGGTTTCCCATGCACTAGATTCCACAGGTTCTAAGATGCCCTGCTGGAGCAGCTTGTCCAGCTCTGCATCAATTTTGCCTTTGAGAGCAAAAGGCACCCTTCTAGGCTTAATCCTAATGGGTGTGATAGTTGGGTCTAAGCGTAAGGCAATGGGAGGCCCCTTGTATGAACCAAGCTCTGTGCTAAACACATCAGCAAACTCATTGCAGACTTCTGCAAGGCCTAACATTTGCAGGCTGTGAAACCCAGTAACTTGGATCCCAAGGGCCTCGAACCAATCGAGTCCAATGAGACTCGTGCGATCACCTCCAACTACCACCACATCTAGTAGGCCTTCAAAAGCCCTACGCTGAACCTTGAGCGTAGCCTCCCCCTTCACGCTGACTCTGGAATTCTGGAAGTCAGTGAGAATTAAGTTTGATGGCCTGAGTTTTACTCAAAGGCCACTACTGCTGCAAATCCTTTTGAAGGTGTCATGAGAAATAATCGATAGAGCGGACCCTGTGTCCAACTCCATTGACAAAGGAACCCCCTGCAACTTCACGTCAATGTGAAATTTTTTTTTAAGTGGCTTATGTGTTCCTGTCCTTAAAATGCTCCTGCGCGACGCGCAGAAACCCACCCTGTGTTGGCTAGGGACCCTGGTACCTTTCTGAAGCAATTCTTCCCTAGGCTGGACCTTCTGGCGACCCAAACAGATGGAGGCAATGTGGCCTTGCTGCCACATGCCTGGCAAATGGTGGAGCAGAATCTGCAGTCAGCGTGCTTGTGGCGTCCTCCACACTCGAAACACTGAGGAGATGCTGGGGCCTTGTCTGGATGCCCCTTCGGCCTTCTCTCCACTGACTGGTGAAGCCTATCCACCTCCTCTTAAGGATCCTGGTCTGGGTCTTCTCGAGCGACCTCTTGATGGACGGTAACGGTGGCTGGAGGATTTATGGTGAGCCGCAAGGCCTTCACAGTGCCGCCTGCTGCTTCTTCAGCTGCAACCTCTCTCAAGGCATCTTGGAATGAAACATCTTCCTTGGCGAAGATCTTTTACTGCAGCTCACGACTTCTTAGGCCACAGACGAAACAGTCCCGCAGCCTCTCTTCCAGATCCTTGAATTCACAAGGCCTCGCTGCTTGCCTTAAGGCAGCAATAAAGTCTGCAGCAGACTCACCAGGCCTCTGGTCCCTCTGCTCAAACGCGTGTCGCCAAGCAATCACTGAAAGTTTAGGTTGGAAATGTTCTTTCAGCATCTTCTTTAAATCTGCATAAGATACTGACTCCAAAAGCGCCGGGGCCACCAGATTTTCTGCTATGTCAAATGTTTCTTGTCCACACACACACAGCAGGGTAGCTGCTTTAAGGCCGTCTTCTCTTATCTGATTAACCCTGAAGTAATTCTCCACCCGCGCCACGTACGAGTTCCAGCATTCTGGGTGGGAAATATCAAAGTCTGACAACCGGCCTATCTTAGACATCTTAGCCTTCTGCAACCCTCGTCAACGCCTTCGCTGCAACCCTTTTTTTCCTCGGCAGGGGTCCTTCTGCCGAGCTCACCTCCAGCGATGCTGTACTGGCAGGTAGAGTCGCGATGCTGGACACCGAACTTTCCCAGGGCTTCAGGACTTCCTTGGTGAGTCCTATCTTCTTCTGTTGGTAATCTTGTTTGCGGCGATCCCACCTTCGTCGCCACTGTTATATCCGCGGGTTAAAAGCATTGCGAGGAAATGAATGGTGTAACAGCAAGTCTCTTTATTGATTACTCAACACAACAGCAACAACAAAATGGCGCGCAGGCCTTTTATAGTGTCCTTGCCAAAGCCAGCGTCAGCCAATAAATGCAAGGCTGTTTTCACGCCTTGTGCATGCGCGCAAGGCTGGAGACAGCCAGTCTGGTCCCGGGCAGCCTTGTGGTTTGCCCAGGACCCTTTGCAACATTTCTGAGCCTGCTGAATGATCCAGCAGGCTCAGGACATAACAGATGGTATCTATGCAACCGAGGCATCTCTGGAAGTTTTTAAGGACGAGTGCTAGTTGTTGCCAACTATAGGGGGTGGTGTTCATCTCTGTTTCAAGCCCATTGAGCCAGCACTGTCTGAAGACATTTCTGCAGTAATGTGGCCAGCATGACATCACAAAGTGCTATTACCTTTCCACCAAAGTGGGAAATTTTTATCTAATCACATTTTCATGCTTTCACACTGTTAGATTGGTAGGAGCTGGGGTGAGAATGGGAGCTCACCCTGTCACATGGTGCTTGGATGTTGAACCTGAGCTGCCAGCTTTCCAGCCAACAAGCCCAGCATCTTAACCACAGAGCCACTGCACTGCCCTTTGAATGACTAACCCTCCAACAATAAACAAGAATAGGGGCTGAGAAACCAAACTTCTTCTCATTGGAATTCATAGTCTAAGTCTAGCAACAGAAGTGTTGGCTCTAGTGGCTGAACCTGCTGGTTAATAAAGAAGAACCAGTGATGCAAGCAAATACTGTTAGTACTACTCTGTTGCATCAGCTCATGAGAAAGTGGCTGGAAATTTTGTATTTTTAGAAGTGGGATTTTGACCCAGTTTGATTGATTGTATGCAACAAAATCTTAAGTAGTGATTGATTTGATGAAGACATGAAGATAATTAACCAGTGGAACAGCTTGCCTCCAGAAATCGTGGGCATCCATCACTAGAGATTTTTAAGAAGAGACTAGACATCACTTGTCTGAGATGGTATAGTTCTCCTGCTTGAGCAGGGGGCTGGACTAGAAGACCTCCAAGGTCCCTTCCAGCTCTATTCTATTCTAAGTGTATTGAACAGGAACACCATGTCGTTTGCCTATTTTGGTTTTCATTCAAATGCATTCCTTTTCATAAATGTTTCTCAACTTCAACAACATTAAGAAATGTAGATTTCTACTATGCTACCTGGAGAACTCTGGGAACTGAAGCCCACACATCTTAAAGTTACTGCAAATGAAGGCAAATATATGTGTCCCAGGATCCAATCTGGGTCAGTCACCAGGGTCAGATGTTACTGTGATTGAGAAACATTGCTTTGCCTCAGTGTTTCTTTGCAATTTTTATTGTTACATCCTATTAATGAATTGAAAGCATGCAATGCAAGTAGATTAATAGGTAACACTTCAGTGGGAAGGTAATGGCATTCCATGCACCTTTGGCATATAGCCATGCTGGCCACAGGACCACAGAAATTGTCTTAGGACAATGCTGGCTCCCTCAACCAAGAAACAGAAATGAGCACTGTATGAATGAATTGACAGAGAAACTTTTTCCTTTTTATTAAATGAATCATATCTGTTGGATTCTGTGAATTACATAGAGCAGGGGCCCCACTACTAGACCTCGGCCTATTGGCCACCAGGCTGCATGAGTGGCTGGCTGGTGCATGAGTGTGTGTATGCTCACACAGCCCCACTCGTGCAAGCATCACCATGTCACAGGTGTTCGCGGTCCCACTCATGTGAGCATTATGGGTGTTCACAACTCCACTCACGTGAACATCATGTGAGCATCATGCTCACTCATGTGAGCATCGTGGCATTTGTGGCCCCACTTGTGAAAGTGTTCACAGCCCTACTTCCACGAGCAATGGGTGTTCCTGTGCATGCATGCACATGGTATGTATTCACCCCCCACAAAACCATCCCATCTTTACCCCCTTCCCCCGCTCCGGGCTGCCAACCCCAAAAGGTTGGGGAACTCTGATGTAGAGCATGCACTTTAATGTATAAATTATGCCAAATTTGAACCAGCAACAGAGTTATCCAGAATGAAAACAAAATGTGAGGATTTTTTGGAAGCTGTAATCTGATATTCAAAAACTTGATAGGTTCAGTTTAGCTAGAATAGTGGGGGGAGAGGAAGGAATCACACATGCAAACATCCAAAACTGAACTATATCTAAGTTCAAAAGTTGTTTTCAGTATATTGCATGCAAAGCTCAAATTTTTCAGTGCTATCACTGGTCCAGATCTAAGTTTGGCAGCCTTGATTAGAATCTGATGAATCTAAGAGCATCTTGAGAAAAGAAGCATGAGAAAGCTTAACAAAGAACAATCTAGGACAACCCACAGCTGTTCTCCACATGAGCATAAACTGCATTTCTAATTTTCAGCCACCATTCCATCTGTACAGACTTATCCAAACAGTTGATGTGAGTAGAAAGAGGATGAGGCTGACAGCAGTAGGGAGCTGAATACAAAAAATTATGGGGGCTAATTTCCACTAGAGAATACAAGAAATTATGGGGGCTAATTGCAAACCCCTAGTAAATAAAAACTCTCCTGTTTGCTCTGACTTAAATGTCACAATGGCAGGAATTTTAAATGCCACCTTGATAAAACTTTTGGACACCCCTGGGGCATTTACTGGTGTTATTGATAACTTTGAGATTGTACATCACCGAAAGAGTCTTTATTATACATTAGAGGTCTGGCTTTCCTAAATACTTGAAATTATGTAATAAAATATCCTAACATTTCGCTATTTTGGAAAAGGTGGGACTCCATTCCAGTCCTGCAAATATTGAATCGTTATAATTTTCAGACAATCCTGTTAATGTCTTCCCCTCCCTGATAACTTTTGGGCCTGTAGATTTGTAGGCTATTTTGATTTTTTTAAAAAATTTAAATTAATTTGGTTAAAAGTTTACCAAGGTTAAATACATTTTGTAAATTTACAGTCCAGTTTTATTTTCTTTGGTTGTTCAAGTTTTAAATATCTTTCCAAGAACACAATCCCCTAAATTATGTTCCATTAAATTTGAAAATAATATCATACTTTGTCTCAAAAGAAACATTAGAAAAATTTCTCCTGGTGTGACTAAAGTTCCTCCGATCAATTTATTTTATTTTATTTATTAAATTTCTCTGAACCAATCATATTGACTATGGACTCAATAAGGCAGCTGACCTGATCTTCTCACAGGGAAGAAGTGGTCCCCTCCTTAATTCAGAACAATTATATGACCCATCTTCAGGTATTCTTTGCATTTAACCCAGTTCCTTCTCACTGGTCTTTAAGTAGATTTTCCTAATAAAATTCCTCTAATATTTGTAGTTGTAAGCATATATCTTCATAGCTTGTCTCCAGCAATTTCTCATCCTGATCCTACAAATCTTGTTGGGTTCTCTTGTAAAACTTTTCATTCATCTGCTTTCTTTAAAAAGAGAGGAGGGGTATACTTGCTTTATTCTTCCCCCTCTCCTGTCTCCCACAAATACTCTCATTCTGACCAGCTTAAAACCTTATTTGTTCACCAGTCTCACACTAGGTTCAAACATAACATTCTGAAATATTTTTCCACTGCTCTTATCCCTTCATCCCCCTCCCCCCCAACATCAATGCCAATCTGCATGCCAGAATAATAACGTGATGATATCAACATGCAAACACTGTGTGGGAAGAAAAACCAGGTCCGGTTCCAAGCTGGGAGAAAGACGGTGAAAAATAAAATGGAGGCTAGCTGCTTAGGAAAAACAGTCTCTGTTTATTGATGAGCAGAATCAATAACAGCATGTGGTTCTGGGACAGCTGACAAAATGGAATTGAGAGTAGGTGGGTTTTTATACATTCTTTGGAGCTTTGTGTTTGAGATGCCTGTTCGTTGTGAAATGTACTTTGACCTGTGCTTGATTGTGTCCTTTTAGTATTCTAATTATTGTTACATGACTCCCATTGTGGCTGGGAGGTCATGCCCTGTCCTTGGAGCTGGTTGGGGAATGTAGATTTTAAGAATCTTTGTTTTTCTAATCCCATCAGTTCCAGCCTTCTGTGGGAGCTGTGGCTGAAGGTGTTTTTTTTTTAATGAATAGGGTGGCCCAATCTTTCTGAATGAATTACAAAATCTCCATTCTTAAAGATTAGCCTCTTCAGGTTTCTGCTCGAGGAAGGAAGATTGGGGCTGTTTTCTGCCTTTAAGAAGATGTCTCTCCTCTTCTCCTTTAGGGGAAATATAATATTCTGCCTCTTTTAATATTCCCCAAAATATTTCATTCTGTAGGAGTGGTGTGTGTGTGCTTCCCACAACTGTTATAATATAGCAGCCATCCAGGTGCAAATCATAGCATTTGCAGGATGTTTCACATGCATTTCATTATCTCCCTCTGCCCCTTCCCTTTTCCCCATTTTCTCCACAGTATTTCTGGCTGGCATTGGCCTCCCTCTTCTTCCCTCCCCTATGGCTCCATCCATTCTAACCTCTGTTAGGAACAAGACCTAGCTATTCAACATCTCTTGATGCTACTGAGTAGTTATTTCTTTGGCACATGGAAGAACAAGGATTCTTATGATCTTTCAGAAGGTGAACTGTAAAAGATGGAGTACTGCTGAACAGTACACCCTACATGACAATCACAGCTACTATTTTGCACCTCTTACTGTTGAACATCTCAATGAAGCTGCCAGCAGAAGAGGTCTTCTGAAAATTAAGACTTCAGTGCCCCTACCCCATGGTTATGGTCTTGAGCTTCTCACAGGAACAAATTTGGATAGGCCATCTCCTGGCACACAGGTATTCTGTAAATTCTGGAGTGATACAGAATCCCTTTACAGTGTGACTATAAAAGCAAATGCTGAAGATGTGTCTTGTTAACATATGGGATCCATTGATTGTGAAGCCATTTGTCGAAGGATATGGATGCTTTCTGGGCACAGGTTGAAAAAAAAAGTTCTGGTGAGGGTCAGTCTGTACCATTTAGGATTTTTACCTCGGGCATCTTCAAAGTTTCAAAACAAAGATGGCAAGTGTGCCAGTTAATTGATTGTCTGCCTCTATATCAATGGAAACTGAAATTAAAAAACCCAACTGTGCATGTGTTAAAAGGTGTGACTGTAAGATAAATACATTCTTACTGGTATTCAGACAATCTCCACATTGCTCTAAGAGATTTCCAGTTCTCTATCTACTGCTGCCTCAAGAGCATGAAGGTGACCATGCTTGATTCAAACCGGCTGAATAACGAAAGCAGAATTTCTCTATTAGTATTAAATTTCCCAGTTCAGTCAAATATTAGATTTGAGAAAGAGATGTTGAATCATATTCTCCTAGCAAAGAGAATCAGGAAAACCACTTGCTTTGCTGGAGGCCATAATGGGCAGTTTGCCATCCCAGGAATCCTGAGAGCACAGCTGCAGCATAAAGCAGAACTACAAATACTTGGCAGAGGTTCTCAAAAGCCAGCTGGAATTCTCAATTTGGACAGGGCAGATGTCTTCACTTACAATTAAGTCACAAAGGAAGGGTGAACTACAGAAACAGTATAATTGGATCCCCCATTGTCCTTTTAAAAGATAAAAGAAAATGGTGGAAACCCACAAAATAGTTCCTTGAACTAAAGCTAGAGAAGTTAGGCAATCCATTCTCTCAGGTCTATAAAACCTGATTCTAGTGTATACTCTCTCAGCTCAACCAAGTTTCTTTTACTGTATTCTGACAAAAGCCCAGAAGCAAGTTGAGATCTCAAATCAGAAGAAGTCCTTCCTAAATCTGATCCAAAGTCACATATATGATCCAGCAATTTCACAGGTAGAAGTTTTGATTTAATGGATGTCTCCAACCAGGACTTTCAGGCTGTGTGATGGAGCTTGTCCAAAGAGTGGCATAAGCCTGTCTAAACTTTCACTCATTTAATTCCAAAGAATGAAATCCTACAGTTCCATCACAGTATACTTTATTACTCTGCAATGTCTTAATCTTGTGAGGCTTATGCCTGAAATTTTCCTGGCACTTAACCCTATCAGAGAGCTGATTTCAATACATGTGAGACATCTTGAGAAGGATTCCATGGATGAGAATCCTCAACGGGAAAACAACCCAAGAAGCTTGGGAAACTTTATAAACCGAGATTATAAAAGTCCAGTCTAACACAATTTCAATGAAAAAGAAAATTAAGAGACCTCAAAGGAAACAAAGAACTCTCTGAAACTGAAAGACAAAAAGGACAAGTATAAAAAGTGGAAAGAGGGGCACATAACTAAGCAGAATATCACGAAATAGCCAAAATCTGCAAAGCTGAAGTCAGGAAAGCTACAAAAAGAAACAGTCCAACCTAACAGAAAAGATACTGTAAAATGCAGATTAGGAATGTAATTCAAAATAAGCAAGAAAATGGTAAGAGAACACCTATCCAATCAATCAATCAATCAATCAATCAATCAATCAGAATAGAGCTGGAAGGGACCTTGGAGGTCTTCTAGTCTATTTATAAATTTAAATAATAAATAATAAATAAAATAACCCCTGCTTAAGCAGGAGACCCTATCCCATTTCAGACAAGTGACAGTCCAGTCTCTTCTTAAAAACCTCCAGTGATGAAGCCCACAACATTTGAAGGCAAGCTATTCCACTGCTTAATTGTCCTCACTGTTAGGAAGTTTCTCCTTAGTTCCAGATTGCTTCTCTCCTTTTTTTTTTTAATTGAAAATTTTTAAAAGTTTTACAATATAACTCTCCTCCTCCCCAAAACCCACCCTTCCCCACCCCCCTCCCTCCCCCCCTGACTTCCCAGAGCCAATCACAGGGTTAATAATACAATAAATATACTCTGTCTTACATTATGTCACTATTAAATTAACAATTCTATAACATCCTTTAACTCTCTTCTAAACAAACGTATTAAACACTATAATTATAACATCTTATTACTAATTAAAAAGAAATAAACTACATTAACAATCTAAAATTTACTCAAAAACCATATGAAACTTTTTAGTTCCATATTTGTTCTCAATATAATCTATCCATCTTCTCCAAACCAAAATATATCTTTCTTGTGAGTAATCCTTCACGTAGGCAGAAATCTTAGCCATTTCTGCTAAATTTGAAACTTTAAATGCCCAATCTTCTATAGTGGGCAAACGTTCCATTTTCCAACATTGAGCTACTAATAATCTTGCAGCAGTTATCAAATTTAACATCAAATCCATTTCTTTTTTATCCAAATTTTCCATAATGCCCAACAAAAATAACTGTGGCTTAAACTTTATCTTTTTCTTAAAAATATTTTGAATATTCCACCATATCTTTATCCAAAATGCTTTAACCACTCTACAAGTCCACCACATATGAAAATAAGTTGCATCTAAATTTCCACATCTCCAACACTTGGGTTGTAAATTAGGATACATACGGGACAATTTTTGAGGATACAAATGCCACCTATAAAACATTTTGTAAAAATTTTCTCTTAAATTCTGAGCTTGAGTAAATTTTACATTCCTAATCCAAATTGTCTCCCATGTTTCCAATAGGATCGGTTCTTGTATATTTTGAGCCCATTTTATCATACAATCGAAGTGGTTAAGACAAAGGCTTAGGTTAAGTTGGTTATGTGGTATTTAAGAAAAAATATGAGCTTGAGATTGATCTCTAATCTGTTTAATCAAATTTACATCCTGTACTGTAATACCAACTTTTTGATCCAAACGCCACCTCATAGACAATTGATTATAATAAAACCATGAATATTCAATATTTTCTTGTTTCAAATCTACTAAAGATTTAAGTTGCCAATCTCGTCCTACCGGCGAAAGTAATTCTTTGTAAGAAACTTTATCCAATTTAACTCCCTTAGATATCCCCTCTATTATCTGTCCTGGACTTGCCCAAATCGGAATCTTATAATTTAATCTATAATAATATTTCTTCCAAACTCGAAGTAGAGCACTTCTCAAAATATGACCCTTAAAATTTCTATCTACTTTTTTATCATAAATTAAATATCCCTGCCAACCAAATAGCAGGTCCCATCCTTCAAGAGAAAGTATGTTTCTATTTGTCAAGTTTAACCAATCACTAATCCATGTCAAAACCACCGCATCATAATATAGTTTTAAGTTAGGGACTTTAAGTCCTCCTTGTTCTCTTATATCCTGCATAATCTTAAACCTAACTCTTGGTTTCTTGCCCGCCCAGATAAATTTGTTGATACCCTTTTGCCATCCCTCCAAATTAGCATCTTTTTCAAAAATAGGAATCATTTGAAACAAGAAAAGAAATTTAGGAAGAACATTCATTTTTACAGCTGAAATTCTTCCCAACAAAGATAATTGCAATTTTTTCCAATCATTTGAATCCTTTTGTACCTTAGCCCATAAGGCTTCATAATTATTCTTATACAATTTTGCATTGGAAGCTGTAATATAAACCCCCAAATATTTTATCTTTTTAACCATTTCAAAACCTGTAAGTGTAACTAACATATCTTTATCATCCTTAGACATATTTTTCGGTAATATCTTAGTCTTATTACAGTTTACCTTAAAACCAGAAACTTTCCCATATTGTGCAATAATTTCAACCACCTCAGTTACCGAATCTATCGGCTGAGTTAATGTTAACACTAGGTCATCTGCAAAAGCTCTTAATCTATAATCAATCTTGTTAACCTTAATTCCTTTTATTACAGAAGACTCACGAATTTTAGTTAACAAAATCTCCATTGTTAACACAAATAACAATGGCGATAAAGGACATCCTTGTCTAGTTCCTTTTTCAATTTTAAATGCTTCTGTTACCCCCCCCCCCATTAACTATAATCTGTGCTGATTGCTGTTGATAAATGGCCTTAAGAGCAGAAAAATTTTTTTCCCCAAAATTCATTCTATCTATAACCTGAAACAAAAAACCCCAATCTAATTGATCAAATGCTTTTTCAGCATCTAAAAATATAAGAGCAGCCGGAATTTGGTTATTCATATCCAAATACTCAATTAAATTAATAATCTGTCTTACATTATACTTCATGTATCTTCCAGTTATAAATCCAGATTGGTCACCATGAATCATTTGGCACAACACTTGCATTAATCTATTTGCCAATACTTTAGAAAAAATCTTGTAATCTATATTCAATAAAGATATAGGTCTATAATTCTTGGGTTGCGTCAAATCCTGACCCTCCTTTGGTATTAAAGCTATAAAAGCAGTCCTCCAAGTAGGAGGTACCTCTTTGCCCAGCACTATACTATAAACAGTTCCTGTAATGGTTCTATCATTTCTTCAATTAATATCTTATAATAAACTGCTGTAAATCCATCTGTACCTGGAGCTTTACCAACCTTTAATTGTTTAATTGCTCCCTTAATCTCCTCAACTGTAATTAAACTATTCATTTTTTCCCTTTGATTGTCTGACAGTCTAGGAAAGTGTGCCTCCTGTAAATACTTATCTATTTCTCCAAGTTGTATTTTTTCAGAGGCATACAACTTAGAATAAAACTCCAAAAAACTCTTCTTAACCAAATTTTGTTGAAATGTCACTTTACCATTATAATCTATTTTCTCTATAATTCTTGATTTCTGTTTTTTCCGTAGTTGATAAGACAACCACCTTCCAGGTTTATTTGCATTACAGAATGTGTTATATTTCATATACCTTAAACTAGTTGCTGTCTGGTCAGCTATTAACATATTAAATTGTTCCCTAAGCATAGTTATAGATACTTTTAAATTATTATCCAATGGGTTTAAAATAAAAGCCTGTTCTTTCGATTTAATCTCCTCCTCTAACACTTTTCGTTTTTGTGCTTGCTTTCTCTTATGAACACTATTCATAGAAATCAAAATACCTCTCATATAGGCTTTGCTAGCATCCCAGACTATTGAAATCGGAGTACCTTTATGCATATTTAACAAAAAAAATTCTTTCAAATGACCCTTACACTTCTGCACATTTATATCATATCTAAATAAATTTTCATTCAATCTCCAAGTTCTTCTCTTTCCTTCTTCACCAAATAATTCCATCCACACCGGACTATGATCAGACAATGTCCTAGGAAAGATCTTAACATTCTTCACCCTGGAAAGAAAGTCATTAGTTATACAAAAAAAAAGTCAATTCTCGAGTAGGATTGGTGCCTATCCGAAAATAAGGTATAGTCTTTCTCGTCCATATTCCGTTCCCTCCATATGTCCTCTAGTTCCAGTTCCTCCTTCAAATCAAAAAAAGTTTTAGGCAATGTTGAATTAAAAGCTTTACAGGAACCTTTCTTATCCCTGGATCCAGATGTATTGGCAAATTATCGCCCAGTCTCCAACCTGCGCTTTGTGGCGAAGGTTGTTGAGAGTGTGGTTGCACAGCAGTTTCCTCGGCACCTGGAGGAAACAGTCTATCTAGACCCCCTCCAGTCGGGCTTCAGGCCGGGATACAGCACGGAAACGGCATTGGTCACGTTGGTGAATGATCTCTGGA
>NW_015387630.1:186196-194045 GCF_001527695.2 Protobothrops mucrosquamatus
GGTTGTTCCAGCTTGCAGGACTGGCCTAGGGTAATTTTTAGAGGGGTTTTAATTATATTTTAATTAGACTATACTTAAATATTTCTTTTTAATTAATTTTAATCCTGTAATTGTCATTTGTGTATTTTTAATCGATTGTCAGCCGCCCTGAGTCCGCAAGGAGAAGGGCGGGATATAAATTTAATTTAATAATAATAATTTAATAAATAATCTTTTCTTGGATCTAAGACACCATTCCAGTCTCCCATCATAATAACTGATTTATAATCCATTTGATTTAGTTTCTGATGTATCAATTTATAAAACTGTTTCTGCTGTTGATTTGGAGCATATAATCCAATGATAAGACATTTCTTCCCATTCAAAAGCATTTCAATAAAAACATATCTTCCTTCTGGGTCAAAATCAATCAATTTAGGCAAAAACTCCTTCTTAACATAAATAACTACTCCACCTTTTTTCTGAGGTGCAGGTGCAATAAAATGTATTCCCAACCATGAATTAATCAGATACTTTTGATCTTTCGCTGTAATATGAGTCTCTTGCAAGCAAATAACATCATTTTTATGTTGCTTCAAATAATAAAATACCTTTTTTCTTTTCTGCGGTGAATTCAAGCCATTAACATTCCATGTCAGGAACCTTGCCATCTTTAGTGGCAGAGAGCCTCAGGAACGCCCCTTGCAAATCAGCCGTCACTGATTTCTTTGGTCTCGCTCCTCCCACTGGCTCTGAAGTTACTTGCTGCGCTATGGGTACCGCATCCGCTCTTCGTTGCTCTCTTTCTTTACGTCTGTGAGCTGCACAGGTCAGTCTCTGTGATTTTGGATCATCTTTAATTTCCAAAAGTTGTAACTCAGCTTGAACTTGATCTTGTAAATTAGTAACGCTTGATGATGATGTGGCTCCTTGAGTGTCTTTATCTTCTTGAGTTCTTTCCTTCCTAATACCTTGTGGAGACACTGATGGGCCTGCTTTCAGAATTGAACTGTAAAAATCTTTTGCTTTTGCCACCGTATTAAGCCGATAACGTACGCCCATATAATTAACCATTATACCAGCTGGAATATCCCATCTGAATTGTATTTGTCTCACTTTCAATTCTTCAGCCAAAAAAGCAAAGTCCTTTCTTCTTCTAAGTATCTTGGGTGATATTTCTTTTAAAATTATCACATCTTGTCCTAAAATTTGAAATCTCTGTTTGTAGAAAGCTTGAATAATTTCATTGCGGATTGATTTTTTTGAAAAGTAAACAACAACATCTCTTGGAAGGTTTCTCTGTCTCGCCACCCATGAGTTAACTCTAAAAAAATTTTCCACTTCTCTCGTGATTTCTTCAGGTTGGCAGGACAAAACCAAGGCCATAAGACGACGTTAAAGGAGGAGGTCAAAAAGAACCTGTAAAAGGGAGTTAGGAGAATAAGAGTTGCGTACAAGGTAAAGAGATTTAACACTGTATTCTTAGAGTAAGACTAAATATAGTCATAAGAGAAGGTGAAAGGGGTAAGACTAAAGGTTTTGAAGTTGATGTTCCTCCACTTCTTCCACCCGCCCTGCAATGCGATCTACATGATCAGCCAAGCCTTGCAATGCAAACACTATATCATCTCTCAACTCAACATTTTTTCTTCAAGTTTCTCCTCAAGTTTCTTTTCAAACAGCTCATCCATTTCACATCTAATCTGTTTGGCAGTGTCCTTTAAGGCATCTTGTAAATCTTTCAATGTTAAGGCTGGCATTGGAGGAGAGGGTGGGGGAGTAGGTTTTGTCTGCTGTGATGTTTGTACAGCTGGAGAAGAGCTCGAGCTTTTCTGAGGAGGAAAAGTTCCCCCACGCTTTGAAGCCATTTTACTTTCTCTTCCCCTCTTCTCTAATTTTATTTATATAATATAATGTCCAGTAAAATTTTATAGAAACTGCCACCAGAAGCAGAAGCAAATGGCTTGCCCACCAGCAATACAAGCAAATCTAATACAATAGTAGTCCAGCAGAAAGTGAAAGCAGAACTGAAAGTCCCCAGAAAGTGAAAGTCTCTGTTAAAGAGCAAAACACCCTTCCGTGGCCATTTTTTTTCCTTTCTTCTTAAACTTAAAATATCAATGGAGAAGAGTTGTTAACTTCAGAGCTAAAGGCTCAAATCCTTCCAGCTCCCAAGCACCTGGATCGCTCTGTCTGCTCACAAAAGTTACTTACGATCTCCCATAAGCAGAGGTTGAATCCGCGTCTGGCTTCGTTCACCGGAACGGAGGCAGCCCGAAGCGCGGAGAAGTCCCTGACTCCGGGGGAACTCACCTTCACCCCCACAGCTATAAAACCGTGAGAGCTCGGGAGTTCTACCCCTATCAGGGAAACTCCCCCCTCCCCTTTGCCTGGGGAAGGGGATTCCAAGCCGCGGAGCAGCTGTTTGATGCTGCTCCTGCGGCTTTTACGCGTCCTCAGGGCGGGCGGCTCAGAGAAAAGCCGCCATCGGCGCCGGGATTCAAACCGGAAGTCCCCAGATTGCTTCTCTCCTTGATTAGTTTCCATCCATTGTTTCTTGTCTTGCCTTTAGGTGCTTTGGTAAATAAGTTGACCCCTTCCTCTTTGTGGCAACCTCTCAAATACCGGAATATTGCTATCATGTCATCCCTAGTCCTTCTTTTCTCTAGACTAGCCGTTCCCAAATCCTGCAACTGTTCTTCATATGTTTTAGTCTCCAGGCCTTTAATAATCTTAGTTGCTCTTCTTTGCACTTTTTCCAAAGTCTCAACATCTTTTTTGTAATATGCTGACCAAAACTGGATGCAGTATTCCAGGTGTGGTCTTACTAAGGCTTTATAAATAAGTATAAAAATACTTCTTGTGATTATGATTCTATGCCTTTGTTTATGGAACTAAGGATTAATACAAGCTTTTTTGGCTGCTGCTGCACACTGCTAGCTCATATTTAAGTGATTGTCCACTAGGAATCCAAGGTCCCTCTCACAGTTACTGTTTTTGAGCCAGGTTTTGCCTTTGGTTTTTTCTGCCTAAGTGTAAAACCTTGTTTTTCTCCATATTAAATTTCATGTTGTTGGATAGGGTCCATTGTTCAAGTCTGTTAAGATCTTTTTGGATCCTGAGCTTGTTTTCTGGGGTACTGCCTATTCCTGCCAGCTTAGTCTCATCTGTAAATTTGATGAGTTCCCTTTCTATTCCCTCATCTAAGTCATTTATGAAGATATTAAAGAGTATTGGGCCTAGGACGGAACCCTGTGGCACCCCATTGCTTACTTCCCCCCATGTAGAGGTAGAACCATTAAGGATGACTTGTTGAGTATGGTTTGTCAGCCAGTTTCAAATTCATCTGGTGGTGATGCTGTCTGTCCCACATTTTTCTAGTTTACCGAGAAGTTGGTTGTGGTCTACTTTGCTGAATGCTTTGCTGAAGTCTAAGTATACTATGTCCACAGCATTTTGCTGGTCTACTAATTTGGTCACTTTGTCAAAGAATGAATGGTTTGGCATGATCTGTTTTTAAGAAACCATGCTGGCTTTTAGTTAAAACTTTATTTGTTTCTATATGCTTGCACATCTATTTTTTTATTATCTTTTCCAGTATCTTCCCAGGTATTGATGTTAGGCTGATTGGTCTGTAGTTTCCTGGATCTGTTCCCCCGCCTTTTTTTAAAGATGGGAACCACATCAGTTCTTTTCCAATCCTCAGGTAATTCCCCGGTTTTCCAGGATTTTGGAAAGATATGGTACAATGGTTCTGAGATAACATCTGCCAGTTCCTTCAGAACTCTGGATATAAACCATCAGGTCCTGGTGATTTATATTCATCAAGATCAGATAGGTGTTCTCTTACCATTTTCTTGCTTATTTTAATTTTTAATTTCTAGTCTGTCTTTTACAATTAGGTTTTTGGTAGGTTGGGCTAAAGTTTCTTTTTGCATGAAGACTGATGTAAAGAATGAATTAAGCAGCTCTACTTTCTCTCTACTGCCTGTTACTTCCTTGCCATTTTCTCTCTTTAGTGGACCTACTGTTTCCTTGACCTTTTCCTGTTATTTATATGTTGAAAGAATTTTTTTATTATCTTTAACTTTTGTTGCAAGTCTTTGTTCATTCTAAACCTTAGCTTTTCTGACTTCATCTTTACAGATTCGGGCTATATGCTGGAATTCTGCCTTAGTTACGTATCCTCTTTCCACTTTTTGTACTTGTTCTCTTTAAACTGAAAGATTATTAGAGAGATCTTTGGGCAACCATGCTGGTTTCTTCTTGGATTTCTTGTGGTTTTTTTTAGTGTTATTGTGTTTGATTGGGCTTTTATGATTTTATTTTTCAGTGTTTCCCACACTTCTTGAGTTATTTTCCTCTTTAGGATTTTCATCTATGAAATTTTTCTTAGGCTCTCTCTCAGTTTGTAAAAATCAGCTCTTTTAAAATTTAAGACACTGGCTGTATTATATTCTATTGGTTGTGTTGAATTGAATTCCAATATGACATGGCCACTCTCATCCAAAGTTCCGGCAATTTCAACTCCCTCTATCACTTCTCTATTAGTAAGAATTAAGTCCAGTATAAGTTTTTCTCTAATTCCCTCCTCTATCATTTGAATGACAAAGTTGTTAGCTTGGTTGGTTAGGAATTTGTTTGATCTCTCACTTGCTGCAGAGTTTGTCTCCCAGTTGATATCAGGGTAGTTAAAGTATCCACTCTAGATGAGTTCAAATCACCAGGACCAAATGGATTACGCTCCAAAGTTCTGAATAAATTGGCAGATGTGGTCTCAGAACCACTGAACCATATTTTTCAAAGATCCTGGAGCATCTGGGAACTACCAGATGGCTGAAAAAAGGGCTAATCTTCCCATCTTCAAAAAAGAGAGAAAAAATGGATCCAGGAAACTATAGGCCTATCAGCCTGACATCAATACCTGGGAAAATTCTTGAAAAGATAGTCAAACAATGAATCTGCAAACACTTACAGGCAAACAAAATCATAACCAAAAGCCAACATGAGTTTGTCAAAAGAGATCATGCCAGGCAAATCCAATTGCATTCTTTGACAAAGTAACAAAACTAGTGGAGAAATGCTGTGGATATAATTTATTTGGACTTCAGTAAGGCATTTGATAAAATAGACAATAATCTACTATTTGATAAGATAGAAAAATGTGGGATAGACAACATCACCACCGTAATTAGTTAACCAACCATATTCAATGCATATTCCTTAATGGAACTGAATCTGCATGGAGGGAAGTATGCAATGATGTACCCTAAGGTTGTCTTTTAGGCCCAGTAATCTTCAATATCTTCATCAATGATATAGATAAGGGGATAGAAGAAGAATTCTTCTTTGCAGATGACACCAAGCTGGAGGAATAACCAACACTCCAGAAGATAGGTTCAAGGTATAAAAGAATATTGACAGACTTGAACACTGAGCCCTATTTAACAAAATGAAATTCAATGTATGCAAGAAAAATCAAATTGCATGAATAGAATAGGTGGTACCTGGCTCAATAGTAGTAACTGCAAGAGGGATCCAGGACTCTTCGTAGACAATCATTTAAATATGAATCAGCCAAAAAAGCCAACATAGTCCTAAGCTGCATTAACAGAGGCATAGAATCAAGATCATGGGAAGTGTTAATACCACTTTATAATGCCTTGGTAAGACCACATTTGGAATACCACAACCAGTTTTGGTCTCCACAATGTATAAAAGATGTTAAGACTCTAGAAAGAGTGTAGAGAAGAATGACAAAAATGATTAGGGAACAGGAAGCTAAAAATACTGCATAAAGAATAGTTGCTGGAATTGGTTATGTCTAAATTAATGAAAAGAAGGACTAGGAGTGACATGATAGCATTGTTCCAATATTTGAGGGGCTGCCAGAAAGAAGAGGGGGTCAATTTATTCTCCAAAGCACCTGAAGGCAGGACAAGAAGCAATGGATGGAAACTAATCAAGGAGAGAAGAAACCTAGAACTAAGGAAAACTTTCCTGAAAGTTAGAACAATTAATCCAAAAATTATTATTTTTTAATTTTTTAATATTTTTTATAAAATTATTAATCCAGGATCCAAAAAGATCTTGACAAACTTGAACAATGGGCCCTATCCAACAAAATGAGTTTTAATGTGGAGAAAAGCAAAGTTTTACATTTAGGCAGGAAAAATGAAAGGTATAAGTACAGATTAGGCAAGACCTAGCTCAAAAACAAAAACTGTGAGAGGGACCTTGGATTCCTAGTGGATGATCACTTGACTATGAGCCATCAGCAGCCAAAAAACCTAATACAATCCTGGGTTATATAAACAGAGGCATAGAATCAAGATCACATGAAGTATACTACCTCATACTTCATCTACACCAAAATAACAAGACACAAAAACAAGCACAAACAGGCAGAAAAAAGGACAGCAAAATAGGCATAATTACCCAGAATAGAGAAGCTAGAAACAAGGCCAACAGCAAAATACATCCACCAATCAAAAAGACGGACTATCGAACACCAAACTCATGGAATAGGTGACTGATACTATTGTGGTATGAAATACATGTTCCATGTATGCACTGATGCCCAAAGAACACCCAAACTATACATGCATTAGATGCAAATTATGTGAACTACTACAGGAAAAGATTAGGAACTTAGAGGCAACTCTA
This sequence comes from Protobothrops mucrosquamatus, assembly GCF_001527695.2. Lineage (NCBI taxonomy): Eukaryota > Metazoa > Chordata > Lepidosauria > Squamata > Viperidae > Protobothrops > Protobothrops mucrosquamatus. The sequence goes on from NW_015387630.1 coordinate 192,842, forward strand.
GCCAAACCCCAACATATGAAAGAAAGCTCCACCCAAACCGAACCAAATAATGAACAAATAATTCCCAGAGGACTTGACCCTACCGATAAACCCTTGGAGAAAGACAAATGGAGGTATGTCACACACAGAAGGAAACACAATACCCAAAGAAAGAAACAGCATACAACAAACAAAACCCTTCTGCCCAATCCTACCCAACCAGAAGCAGCCCCATTAAATTGATTTCTTCCCTTAGATGGAAACACGCAGACTCACAACCCCCCCCTCAAAGAAGACATGCATACACCTAGCAAAGAAACAACTTCAATTATCCCTTAAAAAGTTACTTCAAATATCCCTAAAAAAGCCACATCAACAAACACACCTGAGATAAACAGAAAAGCACCCCAGACTGCATCCCCCCCCCAAAAGAAAGGAGAGTGTTGGTAATAGGAGACTCTATCCTCAAAGGAACAGAACCATCCATCTGCAGACCAGACATACAATCCAGGGAGGTATGCTGTCTCCCTGGAGCAAAAATCAAAGATGTGGCTGAGAACCTAACCAAAATAATTAGGCCCACAGATTACTACTGTTGTGTCCTGAACCTGCAAAAGCAGGCTCGGGACGTTGCAAGAGTCCCGGGCATTTGCAAAAGCTGCCCGGGACCAGACTGAGTGGCGCCGGCCTTGTGCGCATGCGCAAGGCGGGAAAAGACCACCTCATGATTGGTTGAACTTGCCCGGGGATCAGAAGGTATAAATAGAGGCCTGCATGCCTCTGCTCGGGTTGTTCATAGAATGGAAGCAGAGAATAAAGACTTGTTAGAAATGCTTCGTCTCAAGCACCATTATTCTCCGGACTTAACACTGGCGACGAAGGTGGGATTCAGTCTATACAGCTAGGAAAGCTTGAAGACTCACCCAAAGAAGTCCGGAAGAGAAAACGGCGTGGAAGTCAGCGTTATCCTGCCAGTACGAAATCGCTGGAGGGTGCGTGCAGCTGAAGAAGAAGACCTGATCCTCAATCATGGCGAAAGTTGGGCGTTTAGCGGAATTCGACGTCTCTCACCCCGAGAGGTGGGAATCTTATGTTGCAAGAGTCGAGACGTATTTCCGCATAAACCAGATTCGGGAGGAAGGCTTAAAGGCTGCCACATTGTTGTGCGTTTGTGGGCAAGACGCCTTTGAGATCGCCGAGAGCTTAATCGCCCCGGACTCGCTGG
>NW_015387630.1:194286-217661 GCF_001527695.2 Protobothrops mucrosquamatus
GGGAAGCCACGGGGAAAACACTACAAGTTCCCCAGGTCCGAGAAGGTCGCTCAGGGTCAAAGGCCCTCCCAAATACCTTGCAGATTACGTAAGGTGAGCATGTGAACTGCAATCACTGAACTAGAGGTTCTGACTGGTTGACACTACGTAAACGATGTTGGGGCTACTGGGTCTTTGTATGACGGAACAGTTCCACATCTTACACACACTGTATAACTTAACTTATCAGTTAACTATATAACCATCACTATGATGGCGTCCATGTGGTCGCCATATTATTTCATCTAGGGGGAGGGGTGTTGTGTCCGGAGCCTGCAAAAGCAGGCTCGGGACGTTGCAAGAGTCCCGGGCATTTGCAAAAGCTGCCCGGGACCAGACTGAGTGGCGCAGGCCTTGCGCGCATGCGCAAGGCAGGAAAAGACCACCTCATGATTGGTTGAACTTGCCCGGGGATCAGAAGGTATAAATAGAGGCCTGCGTGCCTCTGCTCAGGTTGTTCGTAGAATGGAAGCAGAGAATAAAGACTTGTTAGAAATGCTTCGTCTCAAGCGCCATTATTCTCCGGACTTAACAACTACCCCCTCCTCCACCACCACATTGGGACAAACAAAACAACAAACAACCTGAGTACAATAGTGAGGGATTACAAAAAACGAGGCAATACAGTTAAGAAGTTAAGAGCACAAGTAGTGTTCTCATCAGTACTCCCAACCATAGGCCAACACCCATTGAGGGAAAAAAGAATTTTAGAAACAAACCATTGGCTAAAGGATTGGTGTCACCAAGAAAACTTTGGTTTCCTGGATCATGGACTGCATTTCCTACACGAAGGACAAGGGATGGGCTACCTCACAAAAACAGGCAAAAATATACTGGGAAAAAGACTGGCCCAACTCATCAGGAGAGCTTTAAACTAAAACTGAAGGGAGAGGGTGACCAATCTCTAAAATCTCTAGAACCCAAAACCAATCACAAATCCCAAGAAAACAAATCAAACAATGAGGTAGGCAGTGATGAAAAAAAAGAAAAACTCAAACAACAATCAGGAGATACAGGAAACACACCCATGGACAGGCTAAAAGCCTTAAATGCTTATATACCAATGCTCAAAGTTTGGGGAACAAGAAGCAATAGTACACGAGGGAGGGTATAATATAGTTGGCATAAAAGAAACCTGGTGGGACAAAACCCATGAATGGAATGTACTGATGGATGGATACAAATTGTTCAAAAGAAACAAAAAGAGGAGGGGAAGTTGCACTATATGTAAGAGAACACTACATATCTGCAGAAATGCACATGATCAAAGATAATCGCTGTCTATAGGGGGCGAAACTTTGGCCCCCTCAGAGAGGGCACGCAACTTGGGTGTCCTCCTGGATCCACGGCTGACACTGGAAGACCATTTGTCGGCCGTGACCAGGGGGGCGTTTTATCAGGTTCGCCTGATTTACCAGTTGCGCCCTTTTCTGGACCGGGACGCTTTGCGCACAGTCACTCATGCTCTCGTCNCAGCAAGCGGGACTGACCTAGGGTGAATTTTAAATAGGGACAATTTTAATGATTTTAATAAGACACAGCTATAAATATTTGGTTTTTAATTGGCTTTTATAGGGGAAATGTTTTGTGTTGTTTTAACATGCTGTGAGCCGCCCTGAGTCCCGTGGGGAGAAGGGCGGCATATAAGTTAATGGAAATAAATAAATAAAATCTCTCAAGAATGTATATGGGTCAATATAAAAGAGAAAAAAAGTGACATTACCATAGGTGTATATTACAGGCCAGCCAAACAATCAGAAGAAATTGATGAACTCCTTGCCAACCAGTTAACAAATGCATGTACAAAGCATTTCACAGTAGTAATGGGAGACTTCAACTATCCAGATATCAACTGGGAGACAAACTCTGCAGTGAGTGGGAGAGCAAACAAATTCCTAACCAACCTAGCTGACAACTTTGTCACCCAAACGGTGGAGGAGGGAACTAGACGTAAAGCTATACTGGATTTAATCCTTATAGATAAAGAAGAAGTCATAAAAGGGAATTGAAATTGCCAGAAACTTGGATGAAAGTGACCACATCATACTGGAATTTAATATAATGCAAACACTAGCAATAGTAAACAATGCAACCAATGTCTTAAACTTCAAAAAAGCCGACTTTAACAAACTCAGAGAGAACCTAGGAATGATCCCATGGATGAAAATCCTAAAGGGGAAAACAACCCAAGAAGCATGGGAAACCCTGAAAAATGCAAGCACAAAAGCCCAGATCAGCAAAATTGCCAAACCAATCTCATCTCATTCTTTGATAAAGAGACTAAACTAGTAGACTAGTGATACTCAGTGGACATAGTATACTTGGAATTCAGTAAGGCATTTGACAAGGTAGACCACAACCTACTCCTTAGTAAACTAAGAAAAGGTGGGATAGACATCATTACCACATGGATCTTTAACTGGCTAACAAACCATACTCAATGAGTAGTCCTCAATGGCACTACATCCACATGGAGAGAAGTAACCAGTGGGCTGCCACAAGGTTCCGTCCTAGGCCCAGTACTCTTCAATATCTTCATCAATGACTTAGATGAGAGAATAGAAGGGGAACTCATGAAATCCACAGATGACACCAAACTAGCAGGAGTAACCAAACAAACACAGGATCCAAAAAGACAGTGTCTGCGGGGTTATTGCTTTCCCTTCCTCTATTTGCTACAATGTAACCTTTTGCTTTGTTTATTGCTTCTGCTTCCTGCACTGTATCTCTCTCTGAACTTTTTCTCCCTAACCTAGGAAAAGGGGGGGGGAGAAAAAAATACAACCTCCGGAGCCTGGCTTATTTCTCCATTCTCAAAAGGAGGTGTGAAGAGCTGCTTGAACAGCGCGTTATGACCGGAGCTGGACCGATGTTATCTCCCCTTTCCCACGATGGACTTAACACCTAGGATTGGCCGGTTTGAACCGTCCAGATCAGCGGTTCTCACCTATGGGTCGCGACCCCATTTGGGGTCGAACGACCATTTCATGGGGGTCACCAAACAACCCACTCCGCCATTTTTTCCCCTTTTCCTTAGCTGTGCTACTCCCTCTTATTCTATTGGCTTTTGAAAGAGTCTAATTCTATTGGCTTTCAAAAGCCAATAGGAATTGTCCAGGCTGTCTCTGCCCTGCTGAGCCCGCCAAAAGTCCCAGTCTGCAAACGGTGCTGCAAGTTGTCTGCAGCTAAGGCGAGCTTTCTGGACGTTTCCACCCCTCCCTGGTGAGCAACTACTAAATGTAAGTAAAAGAGGGCCAGGGGTGGGAGGTGGGAGGCTGGCGGGCACAGGGAGGGTTGCTGGCGCGCGTGGGGCCAAGCGGGTGCCTTACCTCCCTTGGGCTGGGCCAGCTGGTGGCCCAGCCGGTGGTCACCCTGCGCCCTCGTTGCCACGTGCTATGGCCGCCCAGGAGTGCCTGGGTCTGCCTGCCGCTGCACTGAACGTGCGGTGGCCAAGGTAAGGCTAGCGGAGCAGCAGCGGACGCAGGGAGGGTTGCTGGCATGCGTGGGGCCCAGCGGGTGCCTTACCTCCCTTGGGCTGGGCCAGCTGGTGGCCCAGCCGGTGGTCACCCTGCGCCGTCGCTGCTGCTTGCCATGGCCGCCCAGGAGCTCTTGGGCTTGCCTGCCGAACGGGCGTCTTGCTCCGCGATTGCCGGCTCCACACAAGAAGCAGAGTTTCTTTTTCTTTCCTTTTCTTTTCTTTCTTCTACCCCCCTTTCTCCCCCTCTCCTGTCCCCTCTCCCATTCTTTTCTCTCCTCTCCTTCCCTGGCAACATGGCGGTGCAGGAGGGGTGCAGAGAACCTTCTGCCTGGCCCCTCTTCTTCGGCTCGCCCACAACTTCACCGAAAAGACCTCGACCGACGACAGCGAGATTCGGTTGGCTGAGGGGGCCACTCTAGCTCGAGCAGGAAAGCTATCTCTATGCTCCAGGCATCCAAAGGCTGTGTTGGACCGGCGCGCGAGGGTCGGAGCGCTCTCGGGAATGGAGGAAGTAAGGAAGGAGGGAGGGAAGGAAGGAAGGAAGGAAGGGAAGGAAGAAGGGCGAGCTCGAGCTCAGCAGACAGCAGGTGGAGCGGAGCAGCAGCAGCAGGAAAGGGCGGGGCGGGGCTTCGCGGCACCCACGGGCCAGGCGCTGAGACTGGCAGTTTAGCAGCGACTCCCCTTTGTGTCTGGACTGCTAGCCAGCTGCTAGCCAGCTAAGCCCAGCTGCCAGAGGCGGGGAGGCAACACGACGTGAGAATCCCCCTGCATGAAGCCTTCGCGGGCAGGCTCCCTTCACCTGGAGGGCGGAGGAAGAGCCGGGCAGATGGGCAGCTGAACTCCCCAGTGGGGTGGAGGAAACAGGGCAGGGTCACGAGTGAGTGTGTGAGGGTGCATGAGGGCGAAAGGGTTTGGCTGCCGCGGGAGCGCTTGTCACGGGTTCCCTCTCAGGTTCTGTTCGCTGGCAAACCGGGCTCTTGTGAGGGGAGGGAAGAGGGTGGAAGAAGTGGCTCTCCCCTCCCCTCTTCCCACTGAGGCCACAAAAGGAGGGAGGGGGAAGACAGAAAAAAGTGCATTTTTTCAAGGGCTGCCTAAGAGGAAAGGCTGCTTTGCGCCGGGCTGCTCGGAGCCAGGAACTGGGAAACCCTGATTTGCTGCTGCTGCTGCTGCTTTGTAGAAACACCAGGACTTTCTGCCCATTTCCTTGGTTGGAGTTATTTCCTTTTCCGCGTGCGTGTGGGTCGCGTGTGGGTCACGTGTGGGTCACATGTGGTTGTGCGTGTGGGTCATGTGTGGTCGTGCCTGTGGGTCACGTGTGGGTCACGTGTGGTCACGTGGGTGCGTGGGGTCGCGGCATTAGGAAGGTTGAGAACCACTGGTCCAGATGAACTGTGGAGTGGGGTTTTCTTGGGGACACTTTAAAGTATCGATCTGCAAAGGAATCCCTCAGATCCTGTCTATTATGCCTGCTATCAACTACATTTAATAAAAGTTCCTGTTGGAGGAAACCCTCTCCAAGAGTTCTGCTTTCTTAAGATGTGGGATTGAAGTGGGTCCTTACATTAGACAGGATCTGCAGTAATAGTCAACCTGGAAGGAAGACCCTTACCGGGGGATTTTGCAAAAACTACAATGTCGGACGACGGGGCTGGGAAGAAAGAACCCACCGTGAAAGGGGAGCCCTCCCTCTGGCAGGGACCCTGCCAGTTGTCGGGATCTGAGACGTCATACTCCTCAGAAGAAGAAATGGTGGAAATGCACAACCACAAACCTCTATGGTTGATGGGCATTGGCAAGAAAGATGAGTGGGAAAAAGTATCGAGGAAAGTGACCCTGCGGCGGGGCAGCCACCAACTCGGATGGAAGCAAAAGATGTAGAAATCCCTGCACCTTAGCGAAGAGGAAGGAGGTCACACACAGCACTCGAACTGGATCCTAGAGAAAGGTATTGACCTGATGAAAAGAACCCTCGGCTCTCTCATGGAGGATAACCCTGAATCCTGGGGCCGCACCAACACCTTGGGCTACAACCGGAGAGACACTGAGGGGGAATTGGAAACTGTAGCCCCGGAGACATCCACGGAGACAGCAGCTACAGTTTCGGCAGCCCCCACTCCCTGCCAACCCGCAGATGGCAATCAGGATGGGAGACAACAGCGTCAGCGGCGAAGGCATCAATCCATCCAAAGATTCCCACCGTTGGATGCAAAATTCAGGGCGGAGTCGCAAAACTTGGAGTTCTTCCTAACCCAAATCCTTAGCTACATGGAAGAATACGGGTGAGACATCCCCAGCAACAAGCCCCTATCCGTATCATGCAATTCGCTTTGGATAGGCGGCCGCAGACTGGATGGTGAACCTGCATGATTCCAACGCTCCAGAGCTCTATGATTTCAATCACTTCATGTCCTCCCTGAGAAGGCGATTCGAGGACCCCCTGGCTGATTGAAAAGCCCGTGAGAGAATCAAACTGGTGAGGCAGGGCAGACGCCCGGTAGCTGAGTATACACAAGAATTCCGGGCCATCGCCAACAAGCTAAACTGGCCAGAAGACATCCTCCTTAGCCATTTCAAACACGGCCTAAACTACGACCTGTATGATGCCTGCCTGTCTCGTGGGAACCCACGCTGACTCAACGAATGTTACGTCCTGGTGGAGGAAGCAGAGATCGACCTACTGAAGAGGCACCGCTGAGAAAAACCATGGGGCCACTCGCCTGAGCCGACGTGCGAGCCAGCAAAACTGCCAGCTATGGCCAAGAAGTCAACGGGCTGTTTCAAATGCGGGAGAGAGGGGCATCGCTCTGTAGAATGCTGCTTGAAAGCCCCTCAGGGCAACCCAGAGCGATCACCAGCCAGGAAATCAGGGAAGTCCCCAGCCAAGCCACGAGAACCCGCCATGAGGGCGACTGAGACTTTTGAGTCCCCACCCCCTGCCAAGCATGGGAGGGAACTCCAGCCTACACTGCAGGGGCAGTGGACACCTCAGACAACAGCTCGGAGGGCAAACCCCTGGTAGGTGGACCCATCACACCCATCCTCAAGACAGTGACTATATTAGCCCCCTCCATGCCCGAAACTGTCAAAGTGAAAGCCTTAATAGACTCTGGTTGCACCTCCTGCCTCATTAGCCCGATGTTAGTGGGGAACTTGGGCATCCCGGTGAGGAGGCTGAAACAACCAATCTCATTCGGCCAGTTAGATGGGTCCATAGCAGCGGGGGTGCCAGCTATCCTAGCCACTTTACCAGTCCACCTATCTCTGATGAACCACAAGGAAGACATAACGTTTGTAGTGACCCCAGGCATGGAATGCCCAGTGATCCTAGGGCTGGAGTGGCTAAAGAAATGGAACCCCTGGGTAAATTAGAGCAGGGCTTTTCAACCTTTTCACCCATTGTACCACTTTTCAGATAAGGCAATATCCGAGTACCACCACTCGTCCAGCAAGGTATCAAAAACTTGACCAAAAAAAAAAAAGGAAAAAATGAGAAAGTACAGGTGCGCGTACCACCGGTTGAAAAGCCCTGAATTAGAGGATGGCAGAACTCAATTTCCCGAAGGGGGATCATGTGAACCTAACCCCCCAAGGAGTCCTACCAAACCCAGGAGTGGAGAAAAGATCGATGGGAGAGGAAAAGGTGCTACCCGAAATACCGGAGGAATACCAAGACCTTGCTGAAGTTTTCAGTGAGGAGCGGGCAGATGAGCTTCCCCCTCACTGACCCAAGGATTGTGCAATAGAATTCGAGCCCAGGGCAAAACTCCTGAAGCCCAGACTATACTCTATGAGCCCTAAAGAGAAGGAGGAAATGGAAAGATTCATAAATAAAAACCTATAAAGGGGGTTTATCAAACCTGCCAAGCCTACGGTAGCCACCCTGGTCCTCTTTAGAGAGAGGAAGAATGGCACTTTGTGCTTGTACGTGGACTACTGCACCCTGAATGCAATCAATAAAAGTAACCTCATGAAGGACAGTTATCTCACCTATTGAAAGGAAGAATTTTCACTAACTAGACCTAAAGGAAGTGTATTACCACATTAGGATTAAGGAAGCGGATGAATGGAAAACCGCATTTAATTGCCCAATGGGATGCTACCAATTCAAAGTTTTGCCGTTTGGACTACAAGGACCCCCGCAGTATTTATGCAATTAATCAATAAGGTACAAAGGGAGCACCTATTTAAGGGGGTCCTGGTTTATCTAGACGACATCCTTATCTTCACCAAATCCAAAGAGGAGCATGTCAACCTAGTCAGAATGGTTTTAAAAAAACTGTGAGCTGCCCAGCTATATGCCAAATTATCGAAATGCGAATTCCACCAGGAAAGAATAGACTACCTGGATTATTGCATATCCCCACAGGGTATTGAAATGGACCCAGAGAAGGTCAGGGCAATACTAGAATGGGCACCACCTTGCACAAGGAAGCAGTTGCAAAGTTTCCTGGGTTTCGCAAACTTTTACCACCAGTTCATCCCTTTGTTCACCCAAATAGCCCTGCCCCTCACGAACTTACTAAAAACGAAGGGAGAATCCTCAGTGAAACCCAACCAGCCACTAAAATGGACAATGGAATGCCAAGTGGCGTTCGAGAGGTTTAATAGACTCTTTTCCGCCGAACCCGTTCTGAGGCACCCAGACACAGATAAACCTTTCGTAATACAGGTGGACACAAGTGATGTGGCAGTGGGGGCTGTACTATTACGAGAAAACGATGAAGGGGTATTGCAACCGTGCGCATACACATCCAGGAAACTCACCAAAATAGAACAGCGCTGGCCCGTGTGGGAAAAGGAGGCATATGCTGTGAGATGGTTGTTACTTACATGGCACCATTTCCTTGAAGGGAATAAAATCCCTTTTCAGGTCTGGATGGACCACAAAAACCTGGAAGCCTTAAAAACACCCAGGAACCTCACTCCCAAGCAAGTCCTCTGGTCCCAGCATTTTCACCAATTCCGTTTTATGCTCAAACACTTGCTGAGGGAAAGAACTTCCTGGCAGATGCACTGTCTCGCATGTCCCAATATAACAGCACGCGATCCACCAATTCTAAACCACTCATGCCTGAACCACAACTCACAGCGCCAGTAACCACCAGAGCCCAAGCTAAAATAAAGCTGCAGCTGGATAGCCAAATCGGAATCGAATTCCGGAAAACTTTGGAAACAGATGAATGGTTCCAGAAAAATAGACACATGTGCACAATCAAGGACGGACTGCCATGGGTGGGGGAGAAGTTATATATACCAACCACCCAGAGGGTCACTTTCATGCAGCTTTGCCATGATACAAAATCAGCAGGGTATTTTGGATTTGTAAAAACATTACATTTAATTAAAAGGCAATTTTGGTGGCCGTCCATGAAAAAGGACATAGAAAATTATGTGGCCAGCTGCCCAACTTGTGCAACTGCTAAGAGGTTGCAAGGGAAATCACCCAGACTGTTACAACGAATCCCTTAGCCCCCTGGAAAGAAATATCCATGGATTTTATAATAGAACTACCAGAAAGCAATGGAAACACTGTCATCTGGGTGGTTACGGACCTGTTTTCTAAACAAGTGCACTTTATCCTTTACCAAAAGATTCCCACTGCAAAAATCTTAGCGAAACTATTTGTGCAGCACATCTACAGACTGCATGGAGCACCCCAACGCATCATATCTGATAGGGGAGTGCAATTTACATCAGAACTTTGGAAGGAATTTTTATCCCTCTTAGGAACCATTCAGGGACTGTCATCTAGTCATCATTCTCAATGCAATGGACAGACGGAACATTCAAACTCAGTACTTGAGCAATACTTAAGGTGCTTTATTAATTTCCAGCAAACGAATTGGACGTACCTACTCCCTTTTGCAGAAGTTGCTTACAATAACGCAGCCCACTCCAGCACAGGCTACACTCCCTTTCAAGTAGCCACCAGTCAAAGTTTATCCCTATGCCAGAACTGACCCCAAACAAACCAGCAATCCCATTTGCTGAAAGAATGGATATCACAATTACAAAACACCTGGCCAATAGTTAGAAAAGCCTTAGATGAAACTAGGCAAGCATACAAAGCACAAGCGGATAAAAAAAAGAGTCGAACCTATACCATTCACTGTAGGAGAAGTGGATATTTGTCTACAAAATACCTAAAATACCTACAGCCCTGTAAAAAACTGGGCCCAAAATATATAGGACCTTTTCCACTTAAAAGAATCATAAACCCAGTAACAGTAGAATTAGAACTACCCAAAGATCTCAGGCAAATACACCCAATGTTTCACTGCAGCTTGCTGAAACAGTTGCCCTTATGGCCAAAAATCCCTCCCCCACCACTTCCAATCATGGTTGAAGGAGAATAACACTTTGAGATAAAAGAAATCCTAGATTCTAGGAAGTATCACGGGGCAACTCAATACCTAGCAGCATGGAAACACCTTCCCCCCTCACAAAATGAATGGGTCCATCAACGTCATGTCAGAGTCCTGAAACTGCTAAAGAAGTTTCATACAGAATATCCCAACAAACCAGACTAACCTTTATACCTGTTTTGTTTTCTCTACAGGTGGATCTCTCTTATTTTTAAGGGGGGCAGGATGTCAGAATCCAATTATATTTCCTTTCTATCTATCCCCTCTGATCTAAAACCAATTCTCACCTTTCCCTGGATTCTACCATACTCCCAAGGGGGAGGGGTGATGTGTCTGTGGGGTTATTGCTTTCCCTTCCTCTATTTGCTACAATGTAACCTTTTGCTTCGTTTATTGCTTCTATGTCCGTTGCCTGCTATAATGTAACAATTTGCTTCCTGCACTGTATCTCTCTCTGAACTTTCTTCTCCCTAACCCAGTGGTGGGGAACCTATGGCACAGGTGCCAGAGGCGGCACTCAGAGCCCTCTCTGTGGGCACACGGGCTGTCACCCCAGTCCTAGGCCTTCAGCTGGGTTTTATAAAACCTTTTCGCTTTAGGCCTCCGCCACCGTGTGCAAAAAAAAAAAAGGTTCAATCAATTAGTCAATTTCAGCTTCTCGTGAAAAAAAGAGATCTTGCAAAGTTGGAATTGATTGATTGAACTTTTTAGTCCCACCCAGTCTGCTGTTACCACCACAGCCACGCCCACCCAATGGGCCACACCCGACGATGCATAAGTGGGTTTTGGGTTGCAGTTTGGGCACTCGGTCTCTAAAAGGTTCGCCATCACTGCCCTAACCTGTCAGCTAGAAAAAGCAGGGGGGGGGGAGAGAAAGAACCTCCGGAGCCTGGCTTATTTCTCCATTCTCAAAAGGAGGTGCGAAGAGCTGCTTGAACAGCACGCTATGACCGGAACTTTCCCATGATGGACTTAACACCTGGGGATTGGCCGGTTTGAACTGTCCAGATGAACTGTGGGATGGGGTTTGCTTGAGGACACTTTAAAGTATCGATCTGCAAAGGAATCCCTCAGATCTTGTCTATTATGCCTGCTATCAGCTACTTTTAATAAAAGTTCCTGTTGGAGGAAACCGTCTCCAAGAATTCTGCTTTCTTAAGATGTGGGATTGAAGTGGGTCCTTACAGAAGACCTCCAAGGTCCCTTCCAGTTCTATTCTATTCTATTCTATTCTATTCTATTCTATTCTATTCTATTCCATTCCATTCCATTCCATTCCATTCCATTCCATTCCATTCCATTCCATTCCATTCTATTCTATTCTATTCTATTCTATTCTATTCTAAACTGATTTAGCCAGCAATGCTGTGATCCAGAAGGAGTGAAGTTAACTCTCCCATCCAATCTGTTACTATGTTCTCTATTGAAATGATCCAGTAGAAGTGATTACTACTTCACTATTAAATTTTAAAGCCACAAAATCTTGGACAGTCATGAATTATTTCCCTTGGCTCAGCTGCACTTACAGTTCACTTCTACCATAAATGCCCCCTTTGGTCTGAAACATAAGAGTTTCTCTTCTTTTATGTTTTCTTTTCACACACGACAATTTAAACCAGCGGTCTCCAACCTTTCCAGCTTTGCGGATCAGCAGGGGAGGGAAAGGGGATGACTCCGCGCAAATGGTGGGTGAGCAAGCACATGGACGCAACTCAATTTGCAGCAAGTGACGGGTACGCATGCCCTCTGCTCGTACAAATGGAGCTGCCCACTGCTTCCTGGTTCTGAACTGGGCTGTAGCCTGGGGTTTGGGGGCTCCTGATTTAAATAATTAATATGCACAAATATTGTACTGCATTATTGCCTAGAAGATATTATCCATTTAGATTTGCAATATAATTTAAGATATATCTGCTCAGGAAAAAAACTCTCATGGACTTCAGTGAGATTTATTGTACTTCCTGATATGCTGCAATTTCCTTAGTTTGGAAGCCAAGAGGATTTTCTGCCCCTTTTGCTATGTGTGTGGACCTCTTCTGAAAGCTTTATAGCAAAGTTGACAGTTGCTTTAAATTAGAGTCTTTGGCTGCAGTCCAAGACAAAGAGTGGGAGTTCATTTAGCTAAAAAAAGACAATTGCACAACTTGGAAACTGAGCCTGGGGAAGGCCATTATTTGTAAGATACTTCTTGTTTTTGGAAGGACTTGCATGAGTTTGGCACATCTTTATTTGCTAAGGCTTTTAAAAGTATTTTGCAAATCCAAAGGAAATATATGGTTTTGCTGGAAAATGTGAGTTCAGTGGCTCCAAAGCAAGGTAAGAGGCTGGCGATTTTCTTGTGAAGCTCTTTGAAAAGCAGCTAATGGAAAATGCTAAATGGAATGAACCTTGAATAAAATACAGGTTTGTGCAAAAGAAGAGATGCTTTAGCAACCCAGTGGATCTCACAGAGATCTACATGCTAAATATCCAAAAATTTAATTCCAAGCAAAACTGAGGTTTGTTAATTATTCGGTTATATAAATGAAGATTTGTAAATGTCTGTTTCTTTCAAATGTATGACTGTCACGTTCCAGTTCACTAAATCTAGAATGCTTGCTTGTATATTAGCAAATATTTTGCTAGTTATGCAAATGATTGAGAAGAGAGAGGATAAATAGTCCTATTAATTTTCTTTTAAATTTCAAGTTGTTTTCTAGCTAGGATACAAAATAATGAAACTTTAGACAAGGACTAAATGAAATTTAAGACAACTTATCGTACTTCATTAGAAAGTAGATATGCGATCCTGACTGGTGCAACCTTTATAGATTTAAAAGAAATTCATTGTTTCTCTTTTCTGGAAATAAACTGGTGCTGTGTTATTAATTAAATTCAGTATTTCCAAATTCACTTAAAAGGGTTGCAAAGCACAGATATTCTTTCTAGATTCTTCTCTGTCTAATTTGATATTTTCTTTGGTGGTGTCTGTAGACATTTTCATTATTGAGCCGAATCTGATACTACTGTATTGTTTTAAAAATTAGTTAAATGACTGCTGAAAAGTTCAAAAACTCCTTTGTCATGCTGCCTCAGTGCCGATTTAGGGAAGGGGCTAACATAACTGAGAGAGAGTTGGTAAATATGCATGAGATTGGAATTAGGAGTGATAGGAAAGGAAAGAAGAGCTGGTAATAGGGTCTGATCAGTAACCCCAAATCATATTTCCTATGATTACTTTATGTAAGGCTAGAAAAACAAATCAGACATTAGAGGAAGAAAAATGGTACTAACAATGTATACATTTCACATTTAAAGTTTAACATTTCAACACAATAATAAAAAAATGTTGAGGCTCCAGCAGTGCTCAGTTGTAACTGTGGCTTTGAACAATGGCTTGGGAAACAGTTCTTGATTTGCTATCCAAGCCTTCTATCCAATTTTCCCATGGATGGGAATCCAATGAATTGGATTCTTGTCTAAGAATTGATTGTACTATCAATTAAACTCCAACCTGATTGCATTTTCCATCATGGACTGCAAGTATCTGGACAAATGCTAGAAGATAAGCAAGAAACATTGAAAGCTGTTGTTCTTGGCTGCCCCCTAGTACTCATCAAGATTTTTGCATCCCAGCTTTGGAAGATCTGTATATAAATCCCCAGTATATCCTGAAACAGAATACCATAATATTGGATTATTCTGGACAGGATTGTCAGGAGTCTCATTAACAAGATGGTGTAACAGCCATGTTCTACAGCAGGGGTGTCAAACTGCCAGCGCACAGGCCGGGCGCGTCACCAGGAAACTGTGCCCACCCCATTGCTGGCAATGGAAAAAAAGCTCTGATACATCGCGCGACATCACGTGAGGTCACGAGTTTGACTTGTCTGTTCTACAGGATAATAATAGTATAGATATAATATTGGTGGAGCCTACACACCAATGCAGGGTTTACAATCCTTACCCAAGCAGGAATTTCTCACTTTTAAATTATAAAGAGTGTTAACTTCTCCAGTATTTAGGAAAGGATACTTTATACCCAATTCTTTATATATATATTTTATTAGTTTTTATAGGATTAGGGATAAGGTAGGGTCAGGACTGGGGTTGAGATTGAGGTTAGGGTTTTTTCAAATAACATTCTCAATATTTAGCAAACAGCATAATGTCTGGGTTCATGTGGTTTAAAAAAAAAGAGTAATAGTTAATTATTATAAAATATATGTTAATTAATTGCTCGATGGTCAAATTGAATGTTTCAATGAACCTATTAATGAATGGCAGCTGGCATGGCCTCTAGGTGCTCCATAGTTATACACATTATTATTATTATTATTATTATTATTATTATTATTATTATTATTATTATTATTATTATTATTATTATTATTATTATTACTACTACTATGCAAAACTTGCTACTTAGGTGAGCAAAAGTTCTTCCTTGCAGAATTCTTCTTGCTCAGAAATAGTTTTACTGCTTCTTGCAGACACTGCAAGTTTGGTAACTCGCATAGAGTTTTAGTAATCCCCAGGTCTGGGAATGCAAATGCCATTCCAAAATAGATAACTCCCACACCCGAAATACTGTATTTCATGGTCAATCTAGATATATATTTGGGCTCATTGTCTTGCTGAAATATCCTCCCTTTTTTCAGCTTCAATTTCTTCTTGTCTGTGGGAAAAGATTCCAAAATCAAGAACAAAATGACTCTTAGTAATATAGAAGTTTAGAAGCTGTTAATTCTGGCAAAGTTGTTGCAAAGTGAAAGGTTGTCCAAACATCTGTACCTGCCATATTAATTATTTTCTTATTTAGAATATGTAAACAACTGCACATAACTAGCAGTAAAGTTGCAAAGAGACATATTTAATGTTGGGCTATGTAGACATTATGTAGCTTCTCTTTACTTAGGGATTCATCAAAACATACCATTTTGACCAGGAATGCATAAACATTCCTATACAATAGTATCTACAAATGTGACTTTAATTCTTGTGAGTTCAATGTTTAAAATTTGCTTAAGGTAGTAAGCTGACAATGGACAGAATATGGGTGTAAGGACCCACTTCAATTCCACATCTTAAGAAAGCAGAATTCTTGGAAACAATTTCTTCCAACAGGAACTTTTATTAAGAGTAGTTGATCGCAGGCATAATAGACAGGATCTGAGGGATTGTTTACAGATCGATACTTTAAAGGGTCCCTAAGCAAACCCCACCCCACAGTTCATCCAGACGGTTCAGACCACCCAATCCACAGGTGTTAAGTCCATTGTGGGAAAGGGAAGATAACATCAGTCTGGCTCCGTTTGTAATACGATGTTCCACAGCTCTTCACACCTCCTTTTGAGACTGGAGAAATAAGCCAGGTTATAGATATTTGTATTTCTCCCCCCCCACTTTTCCTAACTGCCAGGTTAGAGAGAAGAAAGTTCAGAGAGATGCATAGTGCAGGAGGCAATTGATTACATTGTAATGGGCAGCAGACCCAGCAGGCAATAAACAAAAGGTTACATTGTAGCGAATAGAGGAAGTGAAAGTCATATCCTGCAGGCATATCCTCCCTCCCCCTTGGGAGTATGGCAGAATCCAGGGGAAGGTGAGATTTGGTTTTAGATCAGAGATAGAAATGAAATACATGGTATCTGGTTCAACAGCAGTAACTGTCAGATGGATCAAGGAGTTCTAGTGGACAACCATTTAAATATAAGCCAACAGTGTGGTGCAGTTGCCAGAAAAACCAAGGCAGTCCTAGACTTCATCAAAGAGGGATAGCATTAAGATCACATGAAGTATTAGTACTACTTTATACTGCATTAGTAAGACCACACTTGGACCACTGCATACAATTTTGGTCATCATGATACAAAAAAGATGTTGAGATTCAAAAAAGAGTGCAGAAAAGAGCAACAAAGATGATTAGAGACTGGAGATTAAAACATATGATGAATGGTTGCAGGAACTGGGTATGTCTAGTCTAACAAAAAAAAAGAATAGGGGTGACATGATAGTAGTCTTCCAATATTTGAGGGGCTGTCACAGAGGAGAGGTTGATCTATTCTCCAAAGCATGGCTTTTCAACCAGTGGTACGGGTACCACCTGTGGTACATTGGCACATGGCAGGTAGTACGCGACCATCCTAGAAAAGTGGTAGCGGGGAAGGGGAATGAGCTGAACCGGTGGCAGCACCGCACAAGCCTGAGCGAGAGATGGCTGGAGCTGCAGGGCTGTCAGGGCTCAGCGGAAGCGCCAGGATCAGTGCTGCTTTCCAGCTGATTGGTGCTTCGGGGCTGTCAGGGCTCAGTGGAAGCACCAGGATCAGCACCAGGCTGCAGCTGGAGCTCAGCGCTGATCCTGGTGCTTCTGCTGAGCCCTGAAGAAGCACCAATCAGCTGGAAAGTAGCACTGATCCTGACGCTTCTGCTGAGCCCAGAAGCGCCAATCAGCTGGAATGTTGTAGCATTTCCAGGGTCTGGTGATTTACATTCAGATGCTTGGCAACCGATTCATATTTATGATGGTCACAGTGTCCCAGGGTCATGTGAAGTGACCAAAACCTGCTGCAACCACCCAGCAGATGGGGGGAATAAAAACCAAACACCCCCCCACTCCAGCCCCGTTGCCAATCCTCAACAGAAATGCTCACAACAATGAAAACCTTGGACAGGAGGAAGAGCGCCGCCGGGTGCTGTCTTGCTCGGCTGTGGTTGGGGGGCACTTTTTTCAGTGCCATTGTAACTTCAAACAGTCACTAAGCGAACTGTTGTAAGTACTTTTTTCCTTTTTTTTGGGTCATCAAGTTTTTGACACCTTGCTAGGTGACTGGTTGTACTCGGATGTTGCCATATGCTAAAAGTGGTACAATGGATGAAAAGGTTGAAAAGCCCTGCTCCAAAGCACCGGAGGGCAAGGCAAGAAATAACAGATGGAAACTTAGCAAAGAGACTAGAATTAAGGAGAAATTTTCTGACAGAGGGCAATTAATCAGTGGAATGACTTGCCTTTTATTATGTAATAATCTTGGAACTTTGGGGCATTGTTTGTATCAAGAATATTTCATTAAAGGTTAAATATGATTTTGGTTGGATTGTGCCCATTTTATTTTATTTTATTTTATTTTATTTCCTGGAATCCAAGACTTGGAAAAGGTTTTTGACCCCATCAACCCCAGGCCTCCTACTCAGTGCAGGAATGTGAATCAGAACATCTGTTCAGACTCTGCTTGAATGTATCCTAGAAAGGAGAACCCACTACCTCACTGAGGAGGGGGTTTCACTGTTGGGCTGTCCTCCTGTTAGAAAGTTTTTTCCCCCTAACAGTCACTCATAATCTCCTTTCTTGTACATGATTTGTATCCTGCTCTCTGGAGTGACTTCATAACCCCTTCTTGTTGATTTGGGTTGGTGTTTCTCCACCAAAAGCTAAGGTTTGGCTTTTCTGTGAAAACGAGAATATCAATCCAAGTATTTGGTTTCCATTGTTGCAATAGGCTGGCACTTGTCTGCCTAACTGTTCTATCAATACAAAATAAAGTTTTGGGGCCACATGCTTGGTAAGCAAAGATAATTCCAAAGGGGGTATTACTGTTCCCTTCGCAAAGCCCTAAGACTGTGGTGGTGAACCTATGGCACGTGGGCCACAGGCGGAACACAGAGCCCTCTCTGTGGGCATGTGTTCCATCGCCCCAGTCCTAGGCCTTCAGACCCATCCATGAGCAGCCTGCATCAAAATCTCCCCAGGCAAGTGGCTTTTTAAGCTGGGTTTTATAAACACTTTTCACTTTCAGCCTCCGCCGCTGTGTGCAAAAAAAAAAAGTTCAATCAATCAATTTCAAATTCTCATGAGAAAAAAAAAGATGTCGCAAAGTTGGAATTGATTGATTGAACTTTATTTTTAGTCCCACAGAGCAGCAGAGAAAGTGATGTGTTGGAGCTGGAAAGAAGGTGCTGCGTGGGGGTGGGAGTAAGCGACGGGAGCAGGGCGCTCCATGCGGGGGATTGGGGTGGCAGTAGCAAGCCGCTCTGTGCAGGGGGGTGGAGCAGAGCAGCGGGAGCAGGGTGCTCTGTGCGGGGGGTGGGGCAGGGCCTGTGCATGGGGTGAAGCATTGTGGCGGTGCTAGCATGGTGGTAGACCAGTTGCTTCCCTCCCCCTGCCAGATACCTGCTGAAGCCGTGCAGGATACGTTTGCCGGGCCCGCCCCTGCCCAGATGCCTCGCCTCCCCCAAGCATTTTTTTACTAACCTGCCTTTCAGCTGCATTCCATTTTTCCGTTCGCTTCTTAGCCTTCGCCATGTGTTTGTGGCACTATCGGTAAAAAAAAAAAGTTTCATCAGGCTTTTTAACTCAAGAAGTTAGAAAGTCTGATGGAACTTTTTTTTTTAATCAATAGTCCCACAAACACGCGACGAAGGCTGAGAAGCGAACGGAGAAATGGAATGCAGCTGAAAGGCAGAAGTGAGGGCATCTGGGTGGGGGCAGGGGCGGGAACCTTACCCTGCATGGTGGCTGGAGGGTGGGGCGCATGTCTTTCCTGTGCCAGGCCAGCCCCTGGGGTGGCCGTGCTGGGCAGTGGTGGGTAGGGTGTTGAGGTGGGGGCCGGCAGGCTGACCAAAGCAGCAGGTGGAGCACTGGAGGCTCAGGGAGAAAGGGTGCTGAAGTGGGCCGTTGGGCCATTGGCAAGAGTAAAGCGGTTGAGCGGAAAGCGGCCTCAGAACAAGTGGGGCAAGTAAAGAAAGAAATCCTCACTCCCCCCGAAAATTGCCTTTGTTTCCTTACCTGATTCCCAGCCCCGTGCCGTTTCTCCTTTGCGATCTGCCGCCGCCATGTGCAAGGAAACAAAGGAAGTTTGTTTTGGGGGAAAAAAGGTTAATCAACCAATTCCAACTTCTTGTGAAAGATCACGAAGTTGGAATTGATTGATTGACCTTTTTCCCCCCCAAAAAACTTCCTTTGTTTCCTTGCATATGGTGGTGGTGGATCACAAAGGAGAAGCAGCATGGGGCTGGGAGTCAGATAAGGAAAGAAAGGCAATTTTGGGAGGGAGCGAGGATTTCTTTCCATACCTGCCCCACTTATTCTGAGGCCGCTTTCTGCTCAACCATGTTGCTCTTGCCAATGACCTGACCGCCCACTTCAGCACCCTCCCTCCCCGAGCCTCCGCGCTCCACCTGCTTCTTTGGTGGCTCTGAAGGCAGAACTGCAAAGTTCTCTTCTTTGTCAGAGAACTTCACAGCTCTGCCTACAAAGCCATCAAAGCTGTAGCTGAATGGGCAGGTGAGGGGGGAACCTGCCCTACTTGTTCCATGGCTGCTTTCGGCCGAGCCACATTGCAGCGGCATTGGGCGCAATACGCAAGGCAGCAAACAGCCACATCATGCCGAGACAGGCCGTTTGCCACCTCCTGCCCAATGCCACAGCCATGAGGCCACAGAACAAGCTGGGCGGTGGTAAGAAACCGGTATACTGGTTCCTTACCTGTGCCCAGCTAGTTCCATGGCCTCATGGCAATAGCATTGGGTGTGACGCACAGGGTGGTAAATGGCCGTGGCCAGTGGCAAACAGCCACATTGCGCAGGTCCACTAGGCCACCGCCCAGAGCTGCAGGCCCACCCAGCACAAAGGAGGCAAAGCGGTCAGCTAGGAAGCCCCATGTAGATGTGATAGAGCACACCCAGGGCCAGCAGGCAAAAGGCCACCCCAAGCGGGGAAAGCCAGATCCCCATTGGCATCATGGCTGCCTAGGTCCAGCAGAGATGGGGGGAGGCACGCAATCCTAACTGGGACTGGGGGGCCATGGCGCCAATTGGGATCCAGCTTTCCACGCTTGGGGTGGCCTTTGGCTTGCTGGGCATGGCGTGCTCTACCACCTCTACTTGAGCTTGCTAGCCAGTCATTTCGCCTCCTTTGTGCTGGGCGGGCCAGGTGCTCCGGGTGGCGGCGGCAGCCTAATGGACCTGCACAAGCTGCTGGCAACAGCCCGAGGTGGGGCTAAGATGTGTTGGGTGTGTGAGGCTCCATGTGCGGGCCAAGGGCGAGATCTGTGAGGGGGCCAAGGAGATGATCAGCAGTGACCTGCTCTCCAACCGCAAGCAAAAACAGATGGGACAGAATAAGCCTGCATCACACGCCTCCCCTCTCCCCTATTCCACCTGCTGCTGGAGGGCTGGCCCGGTATTTGCAATGGGCTACAGAGCCCCATAGTGTGCTGGTCGACGGGCCGGCAGGCTGTGGCTGCTGACAGACACCGTCGGCCCCCATGCGCTCGCTGACCTCTGTGTGTGGGGGCTGACAGTGTTAGGCAGCAGCTGCCCTGGTGCCTGTCTCACCTTGCCTTGCCCCTCATCCCACAGGACGAGCCTCCTGCCCATCGCCCCACCTGCCAGAAACCCCCTGGATCTCCCCCAACCCTGCCCAGCCCCCACAAGCGTTTCTCCCCATGAGCAACATCAAAGTGGCCATGCCCACCCAGTATGCCATGACTACCACAGCCATGCCCACCCAATGGGCCATGCCCACCCAATGGGCCATGCCCGCCCAGTGGGCCATACCCACCCAGCACCCAGGTTGGGTTGCAGTTTGGGTACTCGGTCTCTAAAAGGTTCACCATCACTGCCCTAAGACATCTATTTACTAGAACATATTGGAGCTGCCAAACCTAATAGTAAATAGATGCCCTAAGACATCTATTTACTAGAACATATTGGAGCTGCCAAACCTAATAGTTGGGATGAGAGAGGCAATAAACAAACAGCAGAATAAGAGAAAGTGCTGTGCTCAACTCTCACACCCTCAAATGTCAATGCTGTGAAATATTTTATTTATTAACATGTTTCTGGCCACAGAAGAAGCAGAACTAAATCAATTGTGGAGAGTGGGAGAGGAAATCATCACTGAAAATGAAAGGGCCAACCAAGGGTAAATCAATTCAAGTAATCAAAACTCTTTTTTATGGCATGTTCATTTCTAAATTTAACCCAGCACCATTCCAGAGAAAAAGGAATGTTTGTGTGTGAACAGGAGTGCATTTGGAATATTTCAGGTGCTTCATTTCTTTGGTTAGAGACCCATAGACACTACACTAAAAGCAGATGAAAATCTTGGATGAACATAAGCAAAGACCTATCTAGTCCACAATTCTGTGGTGAGATTTTAGAGGATGCCCATGGCAGATACAAAGGATCTCACAGGCACTTCTACCCTATCTCTTGGTTGTAAAATTATAGAACAACCAATTATTAATTTACTATTGCTCATCAGAACTTCAAATCAGGAACAGATGGACTTTTTCTGGATTGCCAAATGGCAAGGGCTGCTATTTGATTCTTCCACACAACCAGCCATTCCATTGCCAAATTCTTCTGAATCCAGTTGAAATGGCTCTAAGAGGAGGAAGAAGAAAAATATTTTGTAGGATGTCCTGGGGCAGATTTCCCAGGTGGGATGAACGATTTAAAACCATGATTATCCCAGTCAATCTGAGGCAGGGTTCTTAGATCTTTAGAGCTTCTGAAAAACCATCACTATTGTCTGAAACCTGGCATAAACATGGGGAGAGGGAGAGGAGAAGAAGGAAATGACCTCTGGTTGTAAGGTCTCATCATCAGAGAAGGGATGAACTTCTTGGGGTACTGCAGAGATGTTTTATCATTATTATTTCTCAACTTCCTCTGGCCCAGCTTGGGTTGTCATTGATTTAATCATAAATGATCTTCCATATGGAAAGACTGCCCTCCAGTGCAGGGCTTTTCAACCGGTGGTACGTGTACCACTGGTGGTACGTGACCACCTGGCTGGTGGTACGCGGCGTAGCCTTCCTCCCCCCCGCGTTGCCTTCCTCCCCCCTCATCCGCTCCTTCCCAGCTCACTTGTTTGTGGAAAACATGCTGCTTGGTGGCAGCCTGCACAAATCCTAACGAACATGCCCTGCAGAGGGCGCGTGAAGAGCGCAGGTGCAGAGCAAGGCCCCGCCCTCCCAAAGGACTCATTGTGCAGCAACCGGATTGACTTCTTCTGGTGCACGCAGGTCAGTGGGATCTGTATTGCCCTTCCCCTCCCTCTTTTTACTGACACGCACTAGGCAAAGCCAACAGAACGTGGGTGTGGAGGGAGAAATGCGCCTGCCTGACTCTCCCCCCCCCCCACTGTTTTGCAGCATTTAACCCTTCCCCATTTCCACCACGGCCGGCCTGCCCGCCAACAAGGTTGAAAAGCCCTGGCTTAAAGTCTTGGCTGGCTGATTGCCTTTCTCCCCCCCATCTTTTCTACAAACCGGGAATCGTGGCTTAGTGGGGGCCTGGAGTGGGTCTTGAGATGCCCGTGCGCTCCTTGGATCAGACAAGCAAGCGGGGCTGATCTCTTCCTGCTAGGGAAAGCTGGAGAAGCTAGGAGAAAGTCAATTATTAGAGGGGGGAAAGTCACTTCTTCATTTAAGGCAGTTTTGGAAAAGTAACTTTTACTGGAAAGGAAAGCAGGGTTTTTCCCCCTTTTCTTGGATCGCCTTCTTTACTTGGCCCTCTGTTGCCTGTATCGCAGGCTTAAAGTCTGAAACAGCCAGGCTCTTGGCTCACTTCGCCTTTCTTCCCCCCCCCTCATCTTTTCGGGAGATGCGCCTTTGCAGCTGGTTTCCCCTTCCGTTAATTATCGGAGGTTTGAAAGGCAAGCTGCTCCTGGAGTGTAAAAGTAGAGGGCCCAAATGGCAAGAGTGACGCAGCTCTCTGACTCTCTGCTTCAGGGGAAAAATGTAGGGGGAAAATGACTGGGAGAAGTAGCCGGTTCATAACGTACGTGCCTGAAAACGGGAGGTGAACCGGCCACATCCCCGCCCTGCCTGTGCGCTCTCCTCTGCCTCTGCGCGCGCACAGGCAGGGCCATGATGTGTTGCTGCCTACCAAAACCAGGCTGGGGTCTGGGTGGCGTAGCACAGGACGAAGGAACGAGGAAGGAAGGAAGGAAGGGGCAATGGGAGCTGCAGTGCTGCAGCCTTCCAGTCCCATGAGTGTCTTTCGGCTGTGCTCCAGGCCTCGCATTCATCAGCTGTTCGGCAGCCGAGAGACAGAGCCTTTCAGCTTCAGGCCTTTCCATCGGCCCTTGCCTCCCTGCCTCGGTCTCCCGCCCATCAGCTGTTCGGAAGCTAAGAGTAGGAGCCGCTCAGCTGTTGGTCGGGACGCATCCACGCTGCCAGGTAGAACAGCGCTGGCCGCTGGTCTCCTTTGCCACCCTGCATGTTGTCCTGGACCCCTCCCCCCACCCATTCATATCGAGCCCGCGGGGGCTTGATAGGGAGAGAGGGAGGGAAGGAGGAAGGGACAAAGAGGGAGGTGAAGGAAAGGAAGGAAGGGACAATGGGAAAGGGAGGGAAGGAGGAAGTGACAAAGTGAGATGAAGGAAAGAAAGAAGGAAGGAAGGAAGGAAGGAAGGAAGGAAGGAAGGAAGGAAGGAAGGAAGGAAGGAAGGAAGGAAAGAAGGAAGGAAGGAAGGAAGGAAGGAAGGAAGGAAGGGACAATGGGAA
>NW_015387630.1:217865-224379 GCF_001527695.2 Protobothrops mucrosquamatus
GACAAAGGGAGATGAAGGAAAGGAAGGAAAGGAAGGAAAGAAGGAAGGAAGGAAGGGACAATAGAGAGGGAGGGAAGAAGGAAGGGACAAAGGGAGATGAAGAAAAGGAAGGAAGGAACGGACAATGGGAGAGAGGGAGGGAAGGAGGAAGGGACAATGGGAGAGAAGGGAGGGAAGGAAGGCAGGCACCCGCCCCAGTCGCATCCCCCCCACAGGCACCCTGCAACCTGAGTGATCAGCTGGCCACGCTCCCCGCCATTGATCACATGACCCTGGGACACTGTGAACTTCGTAAGTATGAATCAGTTGCCAAGCATCTGAATGTAAATCACAAGACCCTGGGGATGCTGCAACAGTCATAAGTGTGAAAAATGGTCATAATTCGCTTGTAACTTCAAACAGTCACTAAGCGAATTGTTTTAAGTCGAGGACTACCTGTACTTTCTCATTTTTTCCTTTTTTTTTTTTGGTCAACTTTTTGATACCTTGTTGGACGAGTGGTGGTACTCGGATATTGCCTTATCCGAAAAGTGGTACAATGGGTGAAAAGGTTGAAAAGCCCTGTTCTAGTTCAACCCCCTGTGCCACCAGGAGACCCTATTCCATTTCAGACAAGTGGCTGTCCAGTCTCTTCTTTAAAATCTCCAGTGATAAAGCACCCACAATCTCTAAAAAGCAAGCTGTTAATTTTCTCACTATTAGGAAGTTCATCCTTATTTCCAGGTTGCTTCTCTCCTTGATTAGTTTCCATCCATTATTTCTTGTCCTGCCCTCTCTGGTGCTTTGGAAAATAAGTTGACCCTCTCTTCTTTGTGGCAGCCCCTCAAATATTGGATTGCTGCTATCATATCACCCCTAGTATTTCTTTCCTCTATACTAGCCATACCCCAACCCTGCAACAATTCTAAAACAATATGTTTTAGTCTCCAGACTTTTAATAATTTATTGCTCTTCTTTGCACTTTTTCCAAAGTTTCAACATCTTTTTTGTAATGTGGTGACCAAAACTGGATACAGTGTTCCAGGTGTGGTCTTACTAAGATTTTATAAAGCAGTACTAATATTTCATGTGATTTTGATTCTATGCCTCTCTTTATACACCAAGGATTGTATTAGCTTTTTTGGCTGCTATTACACACACTGCTGGCTCATATTTAAGTGATCATTCACTAGGGCTCCAAGGTCCCTCTCACAGTTACTGTTTTTGAGCCAGGTTTTGCCTTATCTGTACTTGTACCTTTGGTTTTGCCTAAGTGTAACATCTTGCTTTTCTGCACATTAAATTTCATGTTATTGGATAGGGCTCATTATTCAAGAGGTGTGATCCTTTTGGATCCTGAGTGTAAGGATCTGCCTCCGTGTCAGAACCCATTTTTCTCTGGGGGGGAGATCCATCTCGTCTCTTTCCTAATTCTTTTTTTTAACTTTTTATTGATTTTCTAATGTTACAATTATATCTTTGAAAAACAACGTGGCGACTGAGTTATAATAATTCAATTACATACAAATATTATTAGTACAAGTTTCCAACTATTTCGGCCAATATTTCCTTTCTTATTCCCTTAATATGTACTGTCTCTTATTTGAATTTGTATACTTCTTATTCTATCAATCAGATACCTAATAACTTTCTTACATTTATCAATAATTTTTAGTTTATATATATCTTAATTGTTTTAACATTCCATCTTTTAGACCATCAATAACCTAGTAAATTTTCCCAGCTTTAATTTCCCATTAATATTTAAGTTTAACATTTAATATTTATCATTTCCAAGTTTTAAATGACCCCAATTCCCTTTGTCACAGTTCCCTCCAACATCTGGTGTTCAGGATATATATCTTATCTATCTCAATTCTATATCAACAAATTGATAATACAATATAATATTCTTATTTTCTTATAGTTTCCAAATATCTTAAATTCAGTAACCAAAATTTCTTCCCATTTCAGCATTTAATACATCCTCTCTCTTCTTCTTTATATCAACTTTCTCATATTTAAGCTAATAGTTTTCATTCTTACCACTACATCAAAACATGTTTAATTATGTTTCATCAATCTTAACATATATATGTCTTAATCACCTTTATCTAACCTTTATAAGCAATTCAATATTCAAATTTAACTGTTAACATTTATACTTCTAGGTTTTAAATAGCCAAAATTTTTCTTTATCTTCACTTCATAACAATATCTTGTATTCAAAATACACATCTTATCTACTTGAATATATTCTATTTTAAATCTCATAAATAGGTCAACACCCCCATTCTTCTTCAGTCTTATTCTAGCTTTCTTTCTTTGCCAGATCATCTTCCATGTCCGTGCTTCTGAGTCATCGAACAGTTCTTCTTGTATTATTACCGGTATATGTGTTGTGTGGTGTTGAGAAGACCATCCAGTCACCATTTTTTTGAGAAGGCTAGCAGGTCTGGCAAATCTAACAGGTTGTCTCTTTATTTCCCCCTCTTGACATTGTTGTCCTGAACTATTTATCTTTTCTTCCATCTGTTCCTCTTCTTGATCTTCAGGTTCCTTCTGATTTATATAGCAGGTTTTTTCCTCCATCCATATTGTCAGAATTTTTTCTGAGTTTTCCATTGTCTGTACTTGTTGGGCAGTTAAATCTTCGGTCATAATATTTAATGGTTCCACTTTTTCTGTTGTGTTCTGTATAGTTGGTTTCTTAGTTGTAATCAAAATTTGAGTTTGCATATCTGAACTGCTTTCTCGTTTTTTTCTGAAAGCTCTCATTTCATCACCAGCTGTAAGGAGAGTTTGATAAATTGCTTTCACTGTAGCAAAAATTTGTTCCTGGTTTTCCTCCATAAGAAAAGTCGGTTCCTGATCCTCTTCCATAGTGATGACTTAAATTAGAAGCTTTTACAATTTTTTTTCAGTAATTAGAAAGCACAGCTAAGTCTCTCACAGCTGGTGTTCAAGGTTGCATGAATCTTATCTTGTTTTCTGGATTGTCAGCCAAATCTCTTTTAGAAAATAACAAATTGCAATTTCAGGTTTAGCCACAAGATGTCACCCCATTGTTTAAAGATTTCCTTTGAGTCTCAAAGTTATTTTAATCCTTTCAGTTTTTCTTCTAATTTTATGAGGAAAAACCCAGATCGTCAATAAAAATAGAAAGTAAAAAATAGATAATAGAAAGTCTTTTAGTCCACAAACTTTAGGAAATAAAATTCCAATTGGGATCCAATTATTTTTTCAACATTTTAAAACTCCCCTGGATATTCCATCACTGCTGTTTCTGGAGGGAGGGCTAAAATCCCCCTTCCCTCTCCACAGGGTGGAAAGTACTTTAGCAGCTTACGTAGGTAGAAAAAGGTAATTATAATTTAAGAGAGGTAGATCTCACCCAGTCTCTTCCACGCTGCTTTAATGATGCCTGATGGTGAGTGTGACGTCGGCTGTCCACAGCCTAGTGACCAGCCATATTGCTATGGCTGGTCTTTTGTCCGCCAGTTCAGAGGGAACTCCAGCTCTAACAGGAGAGCTACTGCTCTCCCTCAATCCAGCAAAAGCCCCTCCTTGCTGGTCGCCTCTACAGGGCAACTTTTCAACCCTTTTAGGGCCCCGCAGCAATGCAAAACTGGATGAGGGAGCCAGAGCTCGTCTCCCAAGAGTCTATGGCAGCCACGTCAGCAAACCGGAACTCTCTTTCCTAATTCTTTCTTTCTGAGGGTACTGCCATTCTCCTGAGGAGGAGGGGGGAGGCTCCGTGGTATGTTATTCTACTTTGCTACAAGGTATCCTTTCTGCTGTTCCTGTATGCTGACTCTTTAAACTGTCTCTCCCTTGATGTTACCTTGGAGATAGAAAGGAATGTGCCTCCGGACATCTGGCTTATCTCTTGCTGCAGAAGGGAAGGTTCAAAGACCCAACAACATCTTTACAAGCATGGGAAAGGACCCCGTTATCAGCTCCTTTCCCACAGAGAACGTAATACCTGGGGATTGGCCCATTCAAACTGACCGGATAAACTATTGGGGTGGGGTTTTGCTTGGGACTCTTTTAACCTATTGATCTGAGCAGGAAACCCTCAGATCCTGCCTATCATGCCTGCTATCAGCTTCTCCTAATAAAAGTTCCTTTTGGAAAGAAACTGTTCCAAGAGTTCTGCTTTCTTGGGATGAAGTTTTTAAGTGGGCCCTGACATTAGGCAGG
Source organism: Protobothrops mucrosquamatus (assembly GCF_001527695.2). Classification (NCBI taxonomy): domain Eukaryota; kingdom Metazoa; phylum Chordata; class Lepidosauria; order Squamata; family Viperidae; genus Protobothrops; species Protobothrops mucrosquamatus. Next base: position 222,048 of record NW_015387630.1, read on the forward strand.
ATCTGCAGTAATAGTCAGCCCAGAAGGAAGACCCTTACCGGAAGACTAAGCAAATTATGTCGGATATCAGAAAGAAAAAGGAAGAACCTGCCATGGGGGGGGGAGATCTCCCACCTACCAGACCCCGGCCTATACAGTTCTCAATCCTCGAGCTCATCAAACAAGGTAGTGGTCGTGGAATGTTGACACAAGCCCAGATGGTTGATGGGTATTGGGAAGAAGGAGGACTGGGAGAAGAAATGCAGGAAAGTGACGCTCAGACGTGGCAGTCACCAACCGGGTTGGAAAGTTGAGATGGAGAGGTCACTTCACCTTAGTGAAGACGAGGACAACTGGCCACCCCGTTCCAGCCAGTTCCTGGAGCAAGCTATCAACATGCTGAGAGTCGCCTTTGACTCTATGAAGGAGGAGAAAGCCGACCCATGCTGGGGCACCATCAACCCGGGCTCAGTTGAAGGAATGGATGAAACCAGCAGTCCCAGGCCCTTCTACCATCACCACAGAAGCAGCAGCCATCACTACAGCCACCCCCACCCCCAGACAAGCTGCGCCAGCCAACGGAGATGGACACAGACACAGACGGAAGATGGGACATCGATCTATCTGAAATTTCCCGCTGCTGGGAATAAAGTATTGCAGGGAGCCATGCCACCTGTGATTTTTCCTGACCCAGGTATTGAACTACATGGAGGAATATGGCAGTGACAGACTGGGGCCGAAACAGATTGTGCAAGTCACCCTAGATGGCACTGCAGTGGACTGGGTAGAGGATCTCCACGACACCGACACCCCACAACTGCAGAATTTCAATCAGTTCATAGTAGCCCTCAGACGCAGATTTGAAGACCCCTTGGCTGATTGGAAAATGTGAGAACGCATCAAAACTGTAGTGGACTATACCCAAGTTCTGAGCCATAGCCAGTAAGTTGAACTGGCTGAAAGATATATTGATCGAACATTTCAAGGATGGCCTGAACTACGACCTGTACGATGCCTGCATCCATCGAGGGGACCTGGACCGACTCCAAGAGTGGTATGTTCTAGCTGAGGAAGTAGAGATTGATCAGGCCAAAAGACAATGACGTGGAGGGAGATCTTGGGGGAATTCACCAGCAGAGAAACCCCATGAACAACGAAGCAAGCACCAGCCACCCAGAGAATGATAGCTTGCTTCAAATGCGGGAAGGAAGGACACCACGCCACTGAGTGCTGCTCACGCACTCCCGTCCATAAACCTGACTGAGCCCCAGCCGGGAAGCCCGGAAAGACCCCGATAAAGCCGAAGGAGATGGCCATGAAAAGTGTGAAGGTTGCTGAGTTCCCCATCCCATCCAAACAAGGGAAGGGAACTCCGACACCACCAAGAGAGCCACCCAACTCATCAGATGACAACTCTGAGGACGAACCCCTCGTAAGTGGACCCATCGCGCTCCTCACCAGAACTGTAGAACTGTTTATCCCCAGAATGCCTGAGAGGGTGGCACTCAGAGCACTAATAGACTCTGGCTACACCCGTTGCTTCATAAGCCCAACGTTAGTGGGGAACTTAGGAATTCCGGTGAGTAGGCTGAAGAAATCGATCTCATTTGGTCAATTAGATGGGTCCATTGCAGGGGGGACATTAGCCACACTTGCCACACTGCCCGTCCAGCTCACCATAGGGGATCACAAAGAGACTATAACTGTAAGGACACACTTCAATCCCACATCTTAAGAAAGCAGAACTTTTGGAAACAATTTCTTCCAACAGGAACTTTTATTAAGAGTAGTTGATACCGACTTCCGGCTTGAATTCCTGTGCCGATGGCAGCTATTCTTTTGGCTGCCTGCCCCGAGGACGCACAAAAGCCACAGGAGCAGCGTCAAACAGCTGCTCCGCGGCTTGGAATCCCCTTCCCCGGGCAAAGGGGAGGGGGGAGAGTTTCCCTGATAGGGGTAGAACTCCCGAGCTCTCACAGTTTTATAGCTGTGGAGGTGAGGTCCCCCAGAGTCAGGGTTTTCTCCGCGCTTCGGGCTGCCTCCGTTCTATGAACGAAGCCAGACACGGATTCAACCTCTGCTTATGGGAGATCGTGAGTAACTTTTGGGAGCAGACAGAGCGATCCAGGTGCTTGGAAGCTGCATGGATATGAACCTTCAGCTCTGATTTTAATAATTTCTCCATTGGGATTTAAAGTTTAAGAAGAAAAAAAGAAAAAATGGCCACGGAAGGGCGTTTTGCTCTTTAATAGAGACTTTCACTTATTGAGGACTTTCACTTTGGCTTTCACTTTCTGCTGGATTATCATTGTTATAGTGTTACTGGACTGTAGATGAACAAAATATCTGTTTT